>NC_090735.1:127105803-127123303 GCF_036898095.1 Palaemon carinicauda | reverse complement strand
CTCTCTCTCTCTCTCTCTCTCTCTTTCCATATACTCAAAAAAAAAAAAAAAAAAAAAAAAAAAAAAAAATCCCAGTGCCTGGAAGTCCTCGGTCAAAATACCCACGGAGAGAGTATCATACTTCAGCATTTTGAACTTTTAAAATAAGTTCCGGGATCCAATCAAGATGAATGGTCCACTACCTGGAAAGTACGGGACACTCTGTTTTCATTGCCAATAAATATCATCTTGTTACTGTTGGAGGATTTGTTAATTTTAATTAATCAGTAACGAATAATGGATTAAGCTTAACAAGATATCTAGAAGAAAAGATCTTATAGATAATAAAGAGTCTGTTTGCTGTTGCGTTTCTAGAAAACAGTACATTGTTAAAAACAGTAATTTTATTCGGAAATTCCCCGAAAAAATATACTGTTCTTTCCCGTATTTTAGTAAAATACAGGCGACCGTAATTTTTATCTTACTTTGTTTTTATTTTTTACGGGTTGGTGACCGTAATATCATTCTTTAACGTTAATATATCTTCTTTTAAAACGGTAAATGACTGGAAACATTTATTCCAGGATTTTTACTATTTTAATTACGGGAAATATTTAAATGTACGGTATAAAAACTGGAATATAGCTTAACCGATGACGTAAACACCCTTAATTGGTTAATAAAAAAAAAAAAAAAACAATTAAAATACAGAACAAGAAAATAATGATGAAGTTCTCTGTATTATAGTTATCAACAAGCTCAAATTAAGTACCCTTCAAACAAAATCCTAGCACAAATTATTCGGTTATAAAATAGTCAGTTATGCATCATTGAACTGAATTTGTAGCCCGAGTCTTTGCAGATCACTTTTGGCAGTTTCTATTTGACGAATAATAATAAAACTGAGTTTGTATGAAGAGATACTGCTGAAAGAATATAAACTTCATGATATGAATAAGATATTCAACCTAACCCAGAGACGGACATGTACTTATTGCTTTGAACGCTGTACTCTCCCCGAGATCATAAGCGAAAATTTCTATATTTCATTTCCCACTTGGACTGTCAAAGGACCTTAGAGGATATGATACTCAAAGATATGATACTGAAAGTGCATGGAGGAAATCGAGAAGTTGAGTATTAGCTGCAAAAACGCTCCATTTCCATTGACAAATTTAATGAAATCAATAAAAAATCTGTAAAGTTGATAAAAAAATACGGTTGTCTACTTCTAACATAAGAGGAAGAGCGACTTATCTCTCCTCGTTATCTGTTCTGTTTATCGGGGACTGTACAGGCACCACTAGGTGAGGCAGTTTCGCTATCACCACGGTCCAGTTGTATCTGGACCGTGGCTATCATGAAGGACCAAACTGATAACGACATAATCAATGATAATTGCTTATTGGATAACACGAGACGCACAGTCACTAATCAAGTGATGAAAAAAAAAAATGGCTGCTGTACAAGTGGGTTGTGAGGAATTGAAAATAAAAACAGTTCGTGCGTTTGATTATGCAGGTAAAACACATGAAAAAGAAGTGTTATGCTTAATCCCCCTCTTTGGTAATGCTGTGTGCTTGTATGTAAAACAACTTGGGTTCTAGATCAAACTTGCTCGAGGGATGAAATGTATTCCTGCGTTTCAATTATAGGTACATTAGCTCTCACATACATATATACTGTATATACACATACACACACACCCACACACACACACATATATACATATATATATATATATATATATATATATATATATATATATATATATATATATATATATATATATATATATATATACATATATATATATACACATATACACACACACACATATATATATATATATATATATATATATATATATATATATATATATATATATATATACAGTATATATATTATATATATGCAATATATATGTATATATAAAATGTATACTGTATTCATTCATTCATACATACATACAAATACACACACACCCACATATCTACCTGTGTGTATGTGTATGTATGTGCATGTAGGCTATATGTGCAATTTGCTTACTCTGAATAGGAATTTCTAGTCATGAAAATCACTGTATCGTTCAAGATCTTCTGTGCTTGCTTGATTGCGAGTGTTCTTATATACTTTCGCCGGTTGATGGTACGTGATGAACTAAATACATATGGCACTGGTCACGAAGTTGATGCAGTATAAATTCGATTTATTTTCTGAACAGTCGTGAAATAGTTGTGGTGGCCGATGCGGTAACGTCCATAGCTGGCTTCGAGTTCGCTCAAATTCATTAGTTCCTTTGGTCACTGCAACCTCAACCTCCTTGTGAGCTAAGGATGGGTTCTTTGGAGGGAGCCTATTGGTCTATCTGCCGAGTCATCGGCAGCTATTGTATGGCCCTCCTTGGTCCTAGCCTGGTGGAGAGGTGGCTTAGGCGCTGATCATATGTATATACATATGGTTAGTCTCTAGAGCATTGTTCTTGCTTGATAGGGCAATGTCACTGTCCCTTGCCTCTGCCATTCATGAGCGGCCTTTAAACGCATTTCGCCTTTAGATCCTGGGACGAAGCGTTGAGAGGAAGGACATTATTTTCAATTCTGCTTTCAATTCGGCTCTTCAAAAGGATTTCAAATTGAGTATTTGAATCGGTAGAACTTCAAAAGTTCAGACTTGTAGCAAAAGTTTTTATGTTGTACAGACTGACATAAGACTCTTTCTAGTTTATATATGAAGGGTCTGTTTTAATGTTGTTACTGCTTTTAAAATAATTTATTTTGATTTTTTTATACCTTTTCCCACAGTTCATTTATTTCCTAATTTCTTTTCTTCACCGGGCTATTTTTCCCTGTTGGAGCCCTTGGGCTTACAGCATCCTGCTTTTCCAACTAGGGTTGTAGCTTAGCAACTAATAATAATAATAATAATAATAATAATAATAATAATAATAATAATAATAATAATAATACGAATGAAGTGCACACCTTTACATCAGTTCCATTTGATAAGAGATTACAGAAACAGTAAGTATAAATAGATATGGAATATCCAGCTAATGGTATAAAGTTATCAGCCAATAGATATTTTGAATCCTGCACGCAAGAGGTATAGTGCACAGCCTATCAAAATGCAGGGAAGGTTCGCCGTGGAGTCCAGAGGGTGTAGGTCTCATTGATTGAGTTAGCTTCATAGCTTCGAGTATCAAGGATATATGTTTTTCATGATAATGTTGGAATAGAAGCAAATATTTTACCTCTTGCTTGAGGGTACACTCGGGCACATTATTCCATCTTATTTCTCTTCCTCTTGTCTTTTTTTTTTTTTTGTTTTTATAGTTTGTATATGAAAGGTCTATTTTAATGTTGTTAATCTTCTTGAAATATTTTATTTTGGATATTAATTCTCTTTCAGTTTATCAATTTCATCGTTTACTTTCCTTACAGGCTATTTTTTTCCTGTTGGAGCCCTTGGGCTTATATTATCCTGCTTTTACAACTAGGGTTGTAGCTTGGATAATAATAATAATAATAATAATAATAATAATAATAATAATAATAATAATAATAATAATAAAAACAACAACAACAACAACAATAATAATAATAATAATAATAATAATAATAATAATAATAATAATAATAATAATAATAATAATAATAATAATAATTTAATTAACTATGCAAACGAAATGTTAATATTTCATTTTCCATTTCTTTCTTTAAACTAAACCTTTACCCAAATGAAACTGGACCAAAGTAGTAAGATCTACCACTCTTCTTATCTGGCGAATCTGCGATGTACCCTAAAAATTGTTAAATCATTAATCTTATCAATTATATTGATACTGGTCAATCTTATCCACCGATCTGATGTACTCCGTGGTTTTGCACCAGGTTTCCTAACTTTCCAGGTACAATATACGAATGGTCATTTACACTTTCAGGTAGAAAGAAGACATATGATTATTTGGATCTACCCTCTGCGAGATTCCAGTTAATCTCAATCATTGGGTCGAGGTTTTAAAAATCGAAGCAGAGAAAAATATAGTTTCCATTCACTTTTTTAACGTAAATAAATAATACATATTTGTAAGTTGAAGCTGAAGTTCACATTAGGTACTTTTTCATTCATTTGTCGGACGTTAATCTAATATTAAGAAAGAGAAGTAATAAGGAATTCTAAGAGCGTATAAGGTTTGATGACCAGATCAGATGAAATTAAGACGTCGTAAACTTTCAGGCATTGATAAGTAAGTCATAGTTGTTGACAAATTATTAATCAATCTAAAAACAGCCCTTCAATTTAATGTTAGAATTTTCTCGGAATAGGGATTGCCACGAAAAAGACCATAATCAATAGTCACGCACATACATACATAATATATATATATATATATATATATATATATATATATATATATATATATATATATATATATATATACATATATAAATATATATATATATATATATATATATATATATATGTATATATATATATATATATATATATATATATATATATATATATATATATATATATATATATATATATATAAATTTATATATAATATTGAACAGGCTGACATAGGTCCCTTCATAGTTTGCGCAATGCAGATCTATTTTAACATGGTTAATTATCTTGAAATACTTTATATCAATTATTGATTACTTCGCATGTAGTTTATTTATTTCCTTATTCCTTTTCCTTACAGGGCTATTTTTCCCTGTTGCAGCCCTTGGCTTTATAACATCCTGCTTTTCCAACTTGGGTTGTAGCTTGGCTAGTAATAATAATTATAATAATAATGACTACTACTACTACTACTACTACTACTACTACTACTACTACTACTACTACTACTACTACTACTAATAATAATAATAATAATTATAATACATTATGCCCATATGTAGTACATACAAAACAAATGTAAAAATGCACAATTATGTCTCTAAATAACATCCCCATTATCATTAAAAGCTTCCTGCACATGCATCTTGGCCTTTCCTATTTTGAGATATCATCCTATAATTTTCCCTTTATGGCACTTGTAAGTACAGAAGCACGGCTTACATTAGTATTATAATTGATATAGTTACTCTGACAAAACAAACCTAACAGTAAAAAATCAAAAATATTGAATAAACAACTGTATATGCAGTTCTTGACCAAAATAATGCAAAGATTATATTATTGAGACGATTATAGATAACTCTCGAGTGTGTCACTGATAACGCAGCAATCACACATGACAGGGAAATTCTTCAATTAATTGAGCCCAATGCTGTGCAATTATTGAAATGGGTGTTAAGAGCCTATTTCTTTAAATTCTATCGTAACTCATAATGCTATTTCCGTTCCTAAATCTTCAAAATCCTATTCGATAATCACGTTTGCCTTCTTTATTTTAGTCATTCTGTAATAGTTTACCTGTGCGAGTGGGCTGTTAGACTATAACTGAGAGACGAGGTGAATGCAACTGACTTCATTACAACAGACAACGAGTTTATATGGAAGAGGTTCTGTGCAAGAATGTCAAAAACATACAAAAAGACGTAAGAATGTAAAGGCAAGCTTAAACATGACAGTTTTTATTTCTATATCAAATTCATGCTTAATGAAACTTGCGTGGGTTCTTAGTGGAAAAAAAAATACATATGAAAATCTCGTGTATGAAAAATAATAATTTTCAACAATGATTGATAAAATTATGTTTAATGTTCGTATATTGTCCGCAACAGTAATTCCACTATATATCTACAATAACATATTTCAAACCTACTTTGCGTAAAATCTTCTTATTTCCATAAAACTCTCAGGTATTAGTAAATAAAGAGCGGCATAAATACGATCATACATAAAACTTGTGAAATGAACCTTTCACGCAAAGGTCACACCACGTATAGGCGACAAAAATATATTTTTTCTACTGTACAATATATCAATGACCTGGTGGTGACAACACTTAACACCCTGTGTGTTCAAAAAAAAAAAAAAAAAAAAAAAAAAAAAAAAAAAAAAAAAAAAAAAAACACCGTTTATAAGTTTTTTATTTATTTATTTATTTTTTTTTAAAGATATAAACCTAGTGTGTGGTGGAAAGGGGTGTGTGTGAATTGTGTACCTTACTCTCTCTCTCTCTCTCTCTCTCTGCTTATTATTATTATTATTATTATTATTATTATTATTATTATTATTATTATTATTATTATTATTATTATAAGCTACAGTCCTAACTGGAAAAGCAGGATGCTATAAGTCCAACGGCTCCAACAATAAAAATAATGAAAAAAAATTGCCCCGTAATGCAAGGAAATAAATAAACTGTATGTGAGTAATGCATAATTAATATAAGATCTTTCATGATCAGTAACAATGTTAAAATAGACTCGTCATATATAGCATCTTTAACGATTTTCACGTGAATGAATTAATGTATAGTCCATTTCTTTTATCGAGGCAGATTTGCACCGATTCGCAGCGGTGCCCTTTTAGCTCGAAAAAGTTTCCTGATCGCTGATTGGTTAGAATCATCTCGTCCAACCAATCAGCGATCAGGGAACTTTTCCGAGCTAAAAGGGCACCGCTGCGAGTCGGTGCAAAAATGCATCGCTAAAAGAAATGGACCATAGTAACAAATGTCTTTTTACACATTTTCACAATAAAGTGTACGTTGATATTAGATGGAAGTAAACGTTCCCGTGTGCATTAGCAAGCTAGACTAAACATGGGCATTCGGGCTAAACCTCTTAACAGCCCAACAAAGGTAGAAGGACATATTGATGTTACTGATTATACGGTCAGCCCTTTCCTTCTGGTCGTATGGTATTGACTGATGTCTGGTCGGACCATTTGTAGGGGGTTTGCTTCTTTAGCTTAATCCGCTTCTTTTCTATAGTCCATTTCTTTTAGCAATGCATATTTGCACCGACTCGCGGCGGTGCCCATTTAGCTCGGAAAAGTTTCCAGATCGCTGATTGGTTGGACAAGATAATTCTAACCAATCAGCGATCAGGAAACTTTTCCGAGCTAAAAGGGCACCGCCGCGAGTCGGTGCAAATATGCATCGCTAAAAGAAATGGACTATAGTTTTCCCAATGCCGTCAGTAAAGATAATGGTGTCTGGTTCCAGTTTCATCAGAATAGATGCTCACCAAAACGTCATCCGAGCAAGCCCAAACTCATCACTGTGGTGGCCCCCCACCCAGTAAACAGTTTAAACTCACGGTCCCGGACTGGGATCGATCTGCTGTCATGCGAATCCTAGGCAAACTCGTTATCACCTTCTGCTCGTACAGTATTGACTGACGTCTGGTTTGTTTCTTAAGATTATTCCTCTACTTTTCTAGTTTTCATTCATTTCTAGTTTTCCTAACGCCGTTAGTAAAGATAAAGGCGTCTGGTTTCAGTTTCATCAGAATAGATACTCACCAGAACGTCAGCCGGGCAAGGCCAACCTCATTACTGTGGTGCCCAACCACAGCAGTGGCTTCTCCAGTAAATAGCTTAAACTCACGGTCCCGGGCTGGGATCGATCTGCTGTCATGCGAATCCTAGGCAAACTCGTTATCACCTTCTGCTCGTACAGTATTGACTGACGTCTGGTTTGTTTCTTAAGATTATTCCTCTACTTTTCTAGTTTTCATTCATTTCTAGTTTTCCTAACGCCGTTAGTAAAGATAAAGGCGTCTGGTTTCAGTTTCATCAGAATAGATACTCACCAGAACGTCAGCCGGGCAAGGCCAACCTCATTACTGTGGTGCCCAACCACAGCAGTGGCTTCTCCAGTAAATAGCTTAAACTCACGGTCCCGGGCTGGGATCGATCTGCTGTCATGCGAATCCTAGGCAAACTCGTTATCACCTTCTGCTCGTACAGTATTGACTGACGTCTGGTTTGTTTCTTAAGATTATTCCTCTACTTTTCTAGTTTTCATTCATTTCTAGTTTTCCTAACGCCGTTAGTAAAGATAAAGGCGTCTGGTTTCAGTTTCATCAGAATAGATACTCACCAGAACGTCAGCCGGGCAAGGCCAACCTCATTACTGTGGTGCCCAACCACAGCAGTGGCTTCTCCAGTAAATAGCTTAAACTCACGGTCCCGGGCTGGGATCGATCTGCTGTCATGCGAATCCTAGGCAAACTCGTTATCACCTTCTGCTCGTACAGTATTGACTGACGTCTGGTTTGTTTCTTAAGATTATTCCTCTACTTTTCTAGTTTTCATTCATTTCTAGTTTTCCTAACGCCGTTAGTAAAGATAAAGGCGTCTGGTTTCAGTTTCATCAGAATAGATACTCACCAGAACGTCAGCCGGGCAAGGCCAACCTCATTACTGTGGTGCCCAACCACAGCAGTGGCTTCTCCAGTAAATAGCTTAAACTCACGGTCCCGGGCTGGGATCGATCTGCTGTCATGCGAATCCTAGGCAAACTCGTTATCACCTTCTGCTCGTACAGTATTGACTGACGTCTGGTTTGTTTCTTAAGATTATTCCTCTACTTTTCTAGTTTTCATTCATTTCTAGTTTTCCTAACGCCGTTAGTAAAGATAAAGGCGTCTGGTTTCAGTTTCATCAGAATAGATACTCACCAGAACGTCAGCCGGGCAAGGCCAACCTCATTACTGTGGTGCCCAACCACAGCAGTGGCTTCTCCAGTAAATAGCTTAAACTCACGGTCCCGGGCTGGGATCGATCTGCTGTCATGCGAATCCTAGGCAAACTCGTTATCACCTTCTGCTCGTACAGTATTGACTGACGTCTGGTTTGTTTCTTAAGATTATTCCTCTACTTTTCTAGTTTTCATTCATTTCTAGTTTTCCTAACGCCGTTAGTAAAGATAAAGGCGTCTGGTTTCAGTTTCATCAGAATAGATACTCACCAGAACGTCAGCCGGGCAAGGCCAACCTCATTACTGTGGTGCCCAACCACAGCAGTGGCTTCTCCAGTAAATAGCTTAAACTCACGGTCCCGGGCTGGGATCGATCTGCTGTCATGCGAATCCTAGGCAAACTCGTTATCACCTTCTGCTCGTACAGTATTGACTGACGTCTGGTTTGTTTCTTAAGATTATTCCTCTACTTTTCTAGTTTTCATTCATTTCTAGTTTTCCTAACGCCGTTAGTAAAGATAAAGGCGTCTGGTTTCAGTTTCATCAGAATAGATACTCACCAGAACGTCAGCCGGGCAAGGCCAACCTCATTACTGTGGTGCCCAACCACAGCAGTGGCTTCTCCAGTAAATAGCTTAAACTCACGGTCCCGGGCTGGGATCGATCTGCTGTCATGCGAATCCTAGGCAAACTCGTTATCACCTTCTGCTCGTACAGTATTGACTGACGTCTGGTTTGTTTCTTAAGATTATTCCTCTACTTTTCTAGTTTTCATTCATTTCTAGTTTTCCTAACGCCGTTAGTAAAGATAAAGGCGTCTGGTTTCAGTTTCATCAGAATAGATACTCACCAGAACGTCAGCCGGGCAAGGCCAACCTCATTACTGTGGTGCCCAACCACAGCAGTGGCTTCTCCAGTAAATAGCTTAAACTCACGGTCCCGGGCTGGGATCGATCTGCTGTCATGCGAATCCTAGGCAAACTCGTTATCACCTTCTGCTCGTACAGTATTGACTGACGTCTGGTTTGTTTCTTAAGATTATTCCTCTACTTTTCTAGTTTTCATTCATTTCTAGTTTTCCTAACGCCGTTAGTAAAGATAAAGGCGTCTGGTTTCAGTTTCATCAGAATAGATACTCACCAGAACGTCAGCCGGGCAAGGCCAACCTCATTACTGTGGTGCCCAACCACAGCAGTGGCTTCTCCAGTAAATAGCTTAAACTCACGGTCCCGGGCTGGGATCGATCTGCTGTCATGCGAATCCTAGGCAAACTCGTTATCACCTTCTGCTCGTACAGTATTGACTGACGTCTGGTTTGTTTCTTAAGATTATTCCTCTACTTTTCTAGTTTTCATTCATTTCTAGTTTTCCTAACGCCGTTAGTAAAGATAAAGGCGTCTGGTTTCAGTTTCATCAGAATAGATACTCACCAGAACGTCAGCCGGGCAAGGCCAACCTCATTACTGTGGTGCCCAACCACAGCAGTGGCTTCTCCAGTAAATAGCTTAAACTCACGGTCCCGGGCTGGGATCGATCTGCTGTCATGCGAATCCTAGGCAAACTCGTTATCACCTTCTGCTCGTACAGTATTGACTGACGTCTGGTTTGTTTCTTAAGATTATTCCTCTACTTTTCTAGTTTTCATTCATTTCTAGTTTTCCTAACGCCGTTAGTAAAGATAAAGGCGTCTGGTTTCAGTTTCATCAGAATAGATACTCACCAGAACGTCAGCCGGGCAAGGCCAACCTCATTACTGTGGTGCCCAACCACAGCAGTGGCTTCTCCAGTAAATAGCTTAAACTCACGGTCCCGGGCTGGGATCGATCTGCTGTCATGCGAATCCTAGGCAAACTCGTTATCACCTTCTGCTCGTACAGTATTGACTGACGTCTGGTTTGTTTCTTAAGATTATTCCTCTACTTTTCTAGTTTTCATTCATTTCTAGTTTTCCTAACGCCGTTAGTAAAGATAAAGGCGTCTGGTTTCAGTTTCATCAGAATAGATACTCACCAGAACGTCAGCCGGGCAAGGCCAACCTCATTACTGTGGTGCCCAACCACAGCAGTGGCTTCTCCAGTAAATAGCTTAAACTCACGGTCCCGGGCTGGGATCGATCTGCTGTCATGCGAATCCTAGGCAAACTCGTTATCACCTTCTGCTCGTACAGTATTGACTGACGTCTGGTTTGTTTCTTAAGATTATTCCTCTACTTTTCTAGTTTTCATTCATTTCTAGTTTTCCTAACGCCGTTAGTAAAGATAAAGGCGTCTGGTTTCAGTTTCATCAGAATAGATACTCACCAGAACGTCAGCCGGGCAAGGCCAACCTCATTACTGTGGTGCCCAACCACAGCAGTGGCTTCTCCAGTAAATAGCTTAAACTCACGGTCCCGGGCTGGGATCGATCTGCTGTCATGCGAATCCTAGGCAAACTCGTTATCACCTTCTGCTCGTACAGTATTGACTGACGTCTGGTTTGTTTCTTAAGATTATTCCTCTACTTTTCTAGTTTTCATTCATTTCTAGTTTTCCTAACGCCGTTAGTAAAGATAAAGGCGTCTGGTTTCAGTTTCATCAGAATAGATACTCACCAGAACGTCAGCCGGGCAAGGCCAACCTCATTACTGTGGTGCCCAACCACAGCAGTGGCTTCTCCAGTAAATAGCTTAAACTCACGGTCCCGGGCTGGGATCGATCTGCTGTCATGCGAATCCTAGGCAAACTCGTTATCACCTTCTGCTCGTACAGTATTGACTGACGTCTGGTTTGTTTCTTAAGATTATTCCTCTACTTTTCTAGTTTTCATTCATTTCTAGTTTTCCTAACGCCGTTAGTAAAGATAAAGGCGTCTGGTTTCAGTTTCATCAGAATAGATACTCACCAGAACGTCAGCCGGGCAAGGCCAACCTCATTACTGTGGTGCCCAACCACAGCAGTGGCTTCTCCAGTAAATAGCTTAAACTCACGGTCCCGGGCTGGGATCGATCTGCTGTCATGCGAATCCTAGGCAAACTCGTTATCACCTTCTGCTCGTACAGTATTGACTGACGTCTGGTTTGTTTCTTAAGATTATTCCTCTACTTTTCTAGTTTTCATTCATTTCTAGTTTTCCTAACGCCGTTAGTAAAGATAAAGGCGTCTGGTTTCAGTTTCATCAGAATAGATACTCACCAGAACGTCAGCCGGGCAAGGCCAACCTCATTACTGTGGTGCCCAACCACAGCAGTGGCTTCTCCAGTAAATAGCTTAAACTCACGGTCCCGGGCTGGGATCGATCTGCTGTCATGCGAATCCTAGGCAAACTCGTTATCACCTTCTGCTCGTACAGTATTGACTGACGTCTGGTTTGTTTCTTAAGATTATTCCTCTACTTTTCTAGTTTTCATTCATTTCTAGTTTTCCTAACGCCGTTAGTAAAGATAAAGGCGTCTGGTTTCAGTTTCATCAGAATAGATACTCACCAGAACGTCAGCCGGGCAAGGCCAACCTCATTACTGTGGTGCCCAACCACAGCAGTGGCTTCTCCAGTAAATAGCTTAAACTCACGGTCCCGGGCTGGGATCGATCTGCTGTCATGCGAATCCTAGGCAAACTCGTTATCACCTTCTGCTCGTACAGTATTGACTGACGTCTGGTTTGTTTCTTAAGATTATTCCTCTACTTTTCTAGTTTTCATTCATTTCTAGTTTTCCTAACGCCGTTAGTAAAGATAAAGGCGTCTGGTTTCAGTTTCATCAGAATAGATACTCACCAGAACGTCAGCCGGGCAAGGCCAACCTCATTACTGTGGTGCCCAACCACAGCAGTGGCTTCTCCAGTAAATAGCTTAAACTCACGGTCCCGGGCTGGGATCGATCTGCTGTCATGCGAATCCTAGGCAAACTCGTTATCACCTTCTGCTCGTACAGTATTGACTGACGTCTGGTTTGTTTCTTAAGATTATTCCTCTACTTTTCTAGTTTTCATTCATTTCTAGTTTTCCTAACGCCGTTAGTAAAGATAAAGGCGTCTGGTTTCAGTTTCATCAGAATAGATACTCACCAGAACGTCAGCCGGGCAAGGCCAACCTCATTACTGTGGTGCCCAACCACAGCAGTGGCTTCTCCAGTAAATAGCTTAAACTCACGGTCCCGGGCTGGGATCGATCTGCTGTCATGCGAATCCTAGGCAAACTCGTTATCACCTTCTGCTCGTACAGTATTGACTGACGTCTGGTTTGTTTCTTAAGATTATTCCTCTACTTTTCTAGTTTTCATTCATTTCTAGTTTTCCTAACGCCGTTAGTAAAGATAAAGGCGTCTGGTTTCAGTTTCATCAGAATAGATACTCACCAGAACGTCAGCCGGGCAAGGCTAACCTCATTACTGTGGTGCCCAACCACAGCAGTGGCTTCTCCAGTAAATAGCTTAAACTCACAGTCCCGGGCTGGAATCGATCTGCCGCCATGCGAATACTAGGCAAAATCGTTACCACCATAGTAACCAATTGGTTACAGTTGTGTCATTTGATATAACAGTCTTGATTTAAACCAGTTAAATTCACGATTAAAGATAAAAATCTTTGTTAATTACTATTTATTAAGGTTATGGTAGCCTTTTGGATACACCCATAGCTGGCAATCTGCTGGACGGGAGTTCGAAACCCGCTGAAGCTCGATAGTTTCTGTTGGTGTCTGCAACCTCACCAACCTTTTAAAATAGGGATGTAGGGTTCGATGGAGACTATATAGTCATCAGCAGTCATTACCTGGCCCTTCCAGGTCCTAGCTCGATGGAGAGCCATTCGCTTCTTTACTTTCCTCACTGGGCTATTATTATTATTATTATTATTATTATTATTATTATTATTATTATTATTATTATTATTATCATTATTGTTATTATTATTATTACTTGCTATGCTACAACCCTAGTTGGAAAAGCAGGATGCTATAAACTTCGGGGCTCCAACAGGGAAGAAAGCCCAGTAAGGAAAGGAAACAAGAAAAAATAAAATATTTTAAGAACAGTAACATCAAAATAAATATCTCCTTTATAAACTTTAAAAATGTTAACAAAATAAGAGGAAGCCCATGCGCTTGTAGCATTCTGGTTTCTAAACAGGATTGTAACTTGGATAATAATAATAATAATAATAATAATAATAATAATAATAAAATAGTAAGTCTATGACATTGTCCTGTGCCTTGCCTCTGCTATTCACGAGCGACCTTTAAACCTTTAGGTAACTCAAACAACAACAATAATACCTGACAGCACTGGAGATTACTAAACAATTCTTCTTCACCCAAGGGCTTAACTACTACACTGTAATTGTTCAGTGGCCACTTTCCTCTTGGTAAGGGTAGAAGAGATTCTTTAGCTATGGTAAGCAGCTCTTCTAGGAGAACAACACTCCAAAATCAAAACATTGTTTTCTAGTCTTGGGTAGTGCCATAGCCTCTGTACCATGGTCTTCTACTGTCTTGGGTTAGAGTTCTCTTGTTTGAGGGTACACTCGAACACACTATTCTATCTAACTTCTCTTCCTCTTGTTTTGTTAAAGTTTTTATAGTTTATCTATGAAATATTTATTTTAGTGTTGTTACTGGTCTTAAAATATTTGATTTTTCCTTGCTTGCTTTCCTCAATGTTACAGCCCCTGGGCTTATAGCATCCTGCTTTTCTAATCAGGGTTGTAGCTTAGCAAGTAGTAATAACAATAATGAATGCTATTAACGTGTTACTGGTTATGATATTAAAATATCTAGTATGATGAAGTAATTTAGAAATAGTATTCAATTAAAAAACAGAAACCGAAGCAGACGAATACACAAGTAAAACTGTGGAATATAAATCGCCAAAGACATGCAAAAATCTTAACACCAATGGTAAGAAGAGTAATAACAATAAAAAAAAAAAAACTTTCTCAAAACTTCCCAGGATAATTGAGACATTTAGATCAGCCTCGGAAATTAAGGCAAAGGGAAGAGCGAGAACAAAACAGGTGGCTGGAACTCTGAGTAGGATATCCGGATCAAGTTTACGTCCTTCAGCCTCTTCTTCGTCTCTCCTTTTTCGCTTCTAAGGGGATGTTGGAAACGACTAGCGTTTCATCTCGAACGACGCTCGCTAAAGGGTAGGGAGTACCCTTCCCTTCAACGGCTCCCCGCCCTACCCCAGGCAGCCTCCTCCGGGTGGCCCTTCCTCCGTTGGACACTTGTCACGGTATTACAACTATTATTACATAAGTGCCATGTCCTTCAGATGTCCTTCATTTATCCAGCATCTGCTGATGCCCAAATGCGGTACTCCTACACCTCCTCCTCCTCCTCCTTATCTTACTTCTAGAAGTCCTTTCATTTTTCTTCTTAGTCTTCGTTTTACATTCCTACTTTATCGGCACTTCCTTTTACACCATTCCGTCCACCCTGGCTTGTTGAGATACAAAATGGAAATTCGTATTCGTTACTGGTTCTTCATAAGCATTGTCAGATCGTCAGTACCACTTTATTAATCTTTAAATTTAACTGGCCTTTTATCGTTTTTCAACTGCGCTTGATGCTTCTGTCAATATCTTTTGCTTTCTTTTCGTTGTCATTCTTCTATCGTTACCGTTAAGGGCCAAGAGAGAGAGAGAGAGAGAGAGAGAGAGAGAGAGGAGAGAGAGGAGGAGAGAGAGAGAGAGAGAGAGATACCTGTAGAATGGCTTTAACTGGCTCGGGAGAGAGAATACGCAGTCATGGACCTTTCTGTGAGAGAGAGAGAGAGAGAGAGAGAGAGAGGAGAGAGAGAGAGAGAGAGAGAGAGAGAGAGAGAGAGAGAGAGAGAGAGAGAACTAGGGTACACTAGGATCTATGCCTTGGCACTGAGTTCCTCTACTAGCTACCCGCATCAACCATAATCACAACACAGCCATCATTAGTATCACCACTTCCCCTGTGACGTCCAGTAGCAGGAGGACTGCCCTCGTGGCTGTCATTACCTGAGAGTCAGAATAAAGGAGAGAGAGAGAGAGAGAGAGAGAGAGAGAGAGAGAGATGAGAGAGAGAGGAGAGAGAGAGAGAGAGAGAGTTTCCCGCTTGGATTGAACGGTGTTTACGTTCAAATACTAGTGAGCAACAAGAAATAAGTATTGTTATAAGTTTATAAATCAGATAATATTCAAGTGATCAAACATCTCCTCAATTTTCTTGAAATTGAAGTGATATAAAATGAAAAAAAGAATTCAAGGAAAGTGAAAACTCGAAATTAAGATTGAAGTGAACTCGAACTCTTTTAAATTCGATTTTGCACTGTGATTTACGGCGGAGACAATCAAGCAAACGTTCGAATCCAGCAAGAGAAAAATTTAGATAAAAGAAAAGATCTAGATCTAGGGAAGGTCTAGAAAACGGAGGAGTAATTTTCTTACTAGCTTAAATCACCGAGTTTCAGGGTAAGTAAATGCTAGCTTTTTATTCTGCTGTAACTGGGTCGAATAGGAATCATGTTTTATTACAGATATTACATCGTACAAAAAAAGGCATGAAAGTGCATAAGAATATATAAATACATTACGTGTATATACATACATATATACTGTATATATATATATATATATATATATATATATATATATATATATATATATATATATATATATATATATATATATTTATATTTATATTGTATATTGTATATCCAAAAGGGCAGATAAGCGTAAACACAGAAGCACACATTCTCTCTCTCTCTCTCTCTCTCTCTCTCTCTCTCTCTCTCTCTCGCTCGCCTCTCTCTCTCTCTCTCTCTCTCTCTCTCTCTCTCTCTCTCTCTCTCTCTCTCTCTCTCTCTCTCTCATAAAAGCTCAAAGGATAAGATGACTGTTTGGCTTTGTATCCATACATAGGTATGGGTTCGTATCCAGACCTGGGTAGATGCACTTATCAATACAATTTGGGTATATTATCCCCAAGGTTAAGTGAAATCCATGTTAAATATAATTTGTCACTTAGTTTTAGAAATTATGAAAGTCAAATACGTCAGTGACAAAACTATCACGCATATATATACAGTATACACACTCATATATATATATATATATATATATATATATATATATATATATATATATATATATATATATATATATACGTATGCATATATATACTGTATATATATATGCATAAGAGAGAGAGAGAGAGAGAGAGAGAGAGAGAGAGAGAGAGAGAGAGAGAGAGAGAAGGGGGGGGGGGGGGTAACCGATTGCAGGTGATACAATGCTAACTGGGGCCATTGAAGAAAAATGACAAAAACTAGTGAGGGCAATTGTCAGAGGCAGTGAAAGGGAAAATTTCGTATTGATGACGGAATAATGTAAATGGGAATCTTAAATCCATTCTATCAGAGTAGATGGAATGATAACAGAACATAAAAAGAGGAGAGTTGCAAAGAAAGACAAAAAGTGTCCTGGGAGTTAAAAAAAAACAAAAAAACAAAAAACGTAGCTTTCTAAGAAAAGATGGAAGGGACGATTTTGTTTTTGAAAATTGAATATACTTGAAAAGGGAGAGATTTTTAAATCTTTCATGTACAGATCAATGTGAATTGTGTAAAAAGGGCGAAAATTTCCCAAAACTAGAGTAAGAATATAAGTGTGTATTAACAAGAGGGACCAGTGGTCTTTATACTTCCATGTAGGTTATGTAACAACAATAAACACAACAAAATAAATTGGTATAATGGTTTTTTTTTTTTTTTTTTTTTTTTTTTTTTAAAGATGGATGAAGGTAAAACGTTATTTTGAAAGAACTAAAAAGCACGCCAGATGAAGGAAACCCAAAACTTCCAGGAAGTAAAAAAAATACACAATAACGGGATCATTTGCAGATGATTCATCTGTTTTAAAGTTGTTGTGGTATTTTTTCTTGCTGGGGTTTACCCGTGGGTTG
>NC_090735.1:127099234-127102803 GCF_036898095.1 Palaemon carinicauda | reverse complement strand
GCTATTATTATTATCATATTATTATATTATTATTATTATTATTATTATTATTATTATTATTACTTGCTAAACCACAACCCTAGTTGTAAAAGCAGGAGGCTATTATTATTATTATTATTATTATTATTATTATTATTATTATTATTATTACTATTACTTGCTAAGCTACAATCCTAGTTGGAAAAGCAGGAGGCTAATAAGCCCATAGGCCCCAACAGGGAAAATAGCCCAGTGATTGAAAGGAAACAAGAAAAAAAAAAAGATATTTTAAGTACAATAACAACGTTTATATAAATAATTCCTATATAACTATAAAAACTTTAACTAAACAAGAGGAAGAGAAAATAGATAGAATAGTATGCCCGAGTGTACCCTCAAGCAAGAGAACTCTAACCCAAGGAGGTTATAAAATAGAATCGGTTTATTTACTTGTCTGTGTTTTTTGCGAACTAGGTTACGTCACAACTACACGACGGATTTTGACGTAATTTTCACTACAGATAGATATCATACCATGAACGACCCCCACTATACATATGATCAGCACCCAAGCTCCCTCTCCACCAAAACTAGACCAGGGAGGGCCAGGCAATGGCTATAAAGGTTACTCATGAATGGCAGAGGCAAGGGACACTTACATTGCCTAGCAAGCAGAACAATGCCCTAGAGACTGACCTTATATACATATGATCAGCACCCAAGCACCCTCTCCACCTAAACTAGGACCAGGGAGGGGCACGGCAATAGCTATAAAGATGACTCATGAGTAGCAGAGGCAAGGGACACTTACAGTGCCTAGCAAGCAGGACAATGCCCTAGAGACTGACCTCTATATACATGTGATCAGCACCAAAGCACCCTCTCCACCTAAACTAGGATCAGGGACAGCCAGGCAATAGCTATAAAGATTACTCATGAGTAGCAGAGGCAAGGGACACTTGCAGTGCCTAGCAAGCAGGACAACGCTCTAGAGACTGACTTTATATACATGTGATCAGCACCTAAGCCTTCTCCACCTAAACTAGGACCAGGGAGGGCCAGGCAATGGCTATAAAGGTCACTCATGAGTAGCAGAAGCAAGGGACACTTGCAGTGCCTAGCAAGCAGGACAACGCTCTAGAGACTGACTTTATTACATGTGATTAGCACCTAAGCCCCCTCTACACCTAAACTAGGACCAGGGAGGGCCAGGCAATGGCTATAAAGGTCACTCATGAATGGCAGAGGCAATACACGTTTTCCTTTCTTCTTTTCTTTAAATCAGGCCGATGTGGTAACGTCCCTTGTGAATGCCAGACTAAGGTTATTCGAGTCCTTCTCAAACTCTTAAGTTCCTTTGGTCGCTGCAACCTCACCATCCTTGTGAGCTAAGGATGGGGCGTTTGGAGGATCCTATAAATCTATCTGCTGAGTCGTCGGCAGCCACTGCCTGGCCCTCCTTGGTCCTAGCTTTGGTTGGAGAGGGGGCATTGGCGCTAATCATATATATGGTTAATCTCTTGTTCATTGTCCAACTCGATAGAGCAATGTCACTCTCCCTTGCCCCTGCCATTCATGAGCGGCCTTTAAACCTTTAAACCTTTAATACTTTCTTACAGACGACTTGTTCCGGCCCCGCCCGTATAGTTAATAACCCCATTGAGTTGAATCTCTTAAAAAGGCTCGACTTCCAAATAACCAATTCCTTTTGGTATTCAAATAGCATTTTGTAAACCGAAACCTCTCGTTATAGGTGGTAGGGAGAGCGTATATGGGGGATCCTTACCTGCCGTTATTTACAGACAAGAAATGGCATTTGAAGTTCAGTTATTCTAAATGATATATTTTTCGTATTCTTAGTATTTTGAGCACGCAGTTACTATAGATTCCAACATCACTTTTATTTGGAGGCTCAGCTGGGTTGCTCTTAAGTCTCATTTTATCCATATATGTACAGTTGGCTTCATTAATTCCGGTACACTTCACGGGATCCTAAAGAGATGTCAGTGTACCGGAATTAATGAAGTCAACTGTACATATAACGAGGTATTTTCTGCGGTCGGGATTATTATTATTATTATTATTATTATTATTATTATTATTATTATTACTTGCTAAGCTACAACCTAGTTGGAAAAGCAGGATGCTATAAGCCCAGGGGCTCCAACAGGGAAAATAGCTTATTATTATCATTATTATTATTACTTGCTAAGCTACAACCCTAATTGCAAAAGCAAGATGCTATAAGCCCAGGTTCTCCAACATGGAAAATAGCCCAGTGAGGAAAGGATAAAAGGAAAAGAAAATATTTCAAGAAGAAGAACATTAAAATGTGCATTTTATGATGGGTAGTAGTTTTTTTACGCTTACAAGATGTTGAAGTTCTAAATTTCTGTCAATCCATGAGCTGAAATAGACAACATGTAGAAACACCAACGTGAGCCAGGCAATGGCTGCTGATGACTCAACAGTTAGAACTATAGGCTCACCGAAACCCTCCATCTTTAGCTCAGCGACCAAAGAAACTAACGAGTTTGAGCGGGACTCGAACCCCAATCTGCCGTTCACCAGTCAGGGACGTTACCACATCGGCCACCACAACTGCTGTGGTTGGGCATCACAAGGGGGGGGGGGGGTGTTGTGCTTACCTGGCTGACGTTCTGGTGAGTATCTATTCTGATGGAACAGGAACTGAAACCAGATACTTAACATTTAACTTTACAATCACGTCAGAGGCAAACCTTGGTTGCATTGCATATGGACATATAAAAGTGATATATTTAGTCAATTCAGTATATTGTGTGTATAATAAAATGTGAAAAAAAAATATATTTGTATATAAAGTAAGAAAATTAAAACTATATCCTACTTAATTTCTAATATACTTCATGATATATTTAGTTATTTCAGTATATCGTGTGTATAACAAATTTAAAAGAAATATATTTGTATATAAAGTGAGAAAATTAATAGGATATCCTACTTAATTTCCAATATACTTCATGATATATTTAGTTACTTCAGTATATTGTGTGTATAATAAAATTAAAAGAAATATATTTGTATATAAAGTAAGAAAATTAAAACGATATCCTACTTAATTTCTAATATACGTCATGATATATTTAGTTATTTTAATATATTGTGTGTATAATAAAATTAAAAGAAATATATTTGTATATAAAGTAAGAAACTTAAGAGGATATCCTACTTAATTTCTAAAATACTTCATGATATATTTAGTTATTTCAGTATATTGTGTGTATAATAAAATTAAAAGAAATATATTTGTATATAAAGTAAGAAAATTGAAACGAAATCCTACTTAATTTCCAATATACTTCATGATATATTTAGTCAATACAGTATAATGTGTATCATAAAATTTGAAAAAAAATGTATTTGTATATAAAGTAAGAAAATTAAAACGATATCCTACTTAATTTCCAATATACTTCATGATATATTTAGTCATTTCAGTATATTGTGTGTATAATAAAATTAAAAAATATATATATTTATATATAAAGTAAGAAAATTAAAACGATATCCTACTTAATTTCTAATATACTTCATGAAATATTTAGTCA
>NC_090735.1:127081734-127094234 GCF_036898095.1 Palaemon carinicauda | reverse complement strand
GAAATGTACCTTTTCCTTCTTCTCCTTCTTCTTCTTCTGTTTCTCGTCCTGTTTCTCCTATTTCTCCTATTTCTCCTTCTCCTATTTCTCCTTTTCGATCTGTTTCTCCACCTCCTCTTTCTCCTTCTCTTTCTCCTCCTTCTCCTCCTCTTTCTCCTTCTCCTACTCCTCCTCCTCTTTCTCCTTTTCCTTCTTCTCCTTCTCTTTCTCCTCTCCTTCTCCTTCTGTTTCTTCTCCTCCTCTTTCTCTCTCTCCTATTTCTCCTTCTTCTGTTTCTCCTTTTCCATCTGTTTCTCCTCTTCCTCTTTCTCCTTCTCCTACTCCTCCTCCTCTTTCTCCTTTTCCTTCTTCTCCTTCTCCTCTCCTTCTCCTTCTGTTTCTTCTCCTCCTCTTTCACTTTCTCCTTTTTCTCCTTCTCCTTCTCCTTCCTCTCCTTCTCTTTCTCTTTCACCTTCTCTTTCTCTTTCTCATTTTTCTCCCTCTCCTTCCCCTTCTCTTCCCTCTCTTTCTCCTTCTGCTTCTCACCTGAAGCTTCTCCACTTCCATTGGTCTTCCTCAATATCCCATGCCTTCCTCTCTCTCTCTCTCTCTCTCTCTCTCTCTCTCTCTCTCTCTCTCTCTCTCTCTCTCTCTCTCTCTCTCTCTCTCTCTCTCTCTCTGTATGTATATATATATAATATATATATATATATATATATATATATATATATATATATATATATATATATATATATATATATATATATATATATATATATACCAGGTATATCAACAACAACAAATGCAGCCGTTCCTAGTCCACATCAGGAAAAGAACCTTACAGCAAACCAATCTAGTATGGGTGGCTTTGACTAGTACAGCTTTGCTCAGCATGACGATGCACAAACACTTTCACAGCGTTAAAATATTCCTATCTATCTATCTATCTACATATATATATAAATATATATACAGTATATATATATATATATATATATATATATATATATATATATATATATATATATATATATGTTTATGTGTGGTTGCTTGAATCTGAGTAAGTTAAAAAAAGGGCTTTAGCCAAAAGGGGTTATTGTCTCTAAAAACACTTAAACAATTCTTCTTCGCCCAAGGGGTTAATAACTGCCCTAGTTGTTCAGTGGCTACTTTCCTCTTGGTAAGGGTACAAGAGACTCTTTATCTATGACAGGTAGCTCTTCTAGATGGACACTCCAAAATCAAACCATTGTTCTCTAGTCTTGGGCAGCGCCATAGCCTCTGTATCAAGGTCTTCCCATGTCTTGGATTAGAGTTCTCTTGCTTGAGGGTACACTCGGGCACAGTATCCTATCTAATTTCTCTTCCTCTTGTTTTGTTAAAGTTTCTATAGTTTATAAGGAAATATTTATTTTGATGTTACTGTTATTAAAATATTTAATTTTTTCTTATTTCCTTTCCTCACTGGGCTATTTTCCCTGTTGGAGCCCCTGGGCTTATAACATCTTGCTTTTCCAATTAGGGTTGTAGTTTAGCAAGTAATAATAATAATGATAATAATAATAATAATAATAATAATAATAATAATAAGTTTTTACAATAAGCGCAGCTCCTCAACACTATGAAAATATTCCAGATAAACTTGCGTAAATAAACGCAAACAAATAAACGCATAGTAATTAAAATACAGGTTTAAAAAGACAAAAAAAAAGGAAAACAAAAACATTAGTAATTTGATAGATCTAAGTAAACAAAAAGCTTTTACTTCAGACTCGTCTAATTGTAGACTTAATAATGTCGTGCCGGAATGTAAATTGCTCGTAGACCTATTTATGGAAGTGCTCTCGTTTCTTCTAAGTGTTTTCTTCTTCCATGGCTGCGTTTGTGTGTTTCTCTGTTCGTCCCTCTAAAGTTTCATTTATTATTATATGACATATTTGTTTTTGACGTTGTTAATTGTTTATATATGACATATCTCTTTTGACATTACTTTTTTTAGAATGATTTATTGTTAATTTGTTCTCTTCAGTTATTTATTTCCTTATTTCCTTTACTCACTGGGCTATTTTTCCCTATTGGAGCCCCTGAACTTATAGCATCTTGCTTTTCCAATTAGGGTTGTAGCTTGGACAGTAATAATAATAATAATAATAATAATAATAATAATATTGTTATTATTATTATTATTATTATTATTATTATTATTAATCAATGATACATTTGCGAATGAATGAAACTATCTTTTTTTTTATCTCTGCTTATTACAATGTCTCTATAGATTACTTAGATCACAAGACTTATGGTTATATATGAATTATTGGGATACTAATGCATATATATATATATATATATATATATATATATATATATATATATATATATATATATATATATATGATATGTACATACATATACATATGTGTGTATATATGTATGAGATACTACAGCTAGAGAATTATTGGGTCCTTTGACTGGCCAGACAGTAATACATTGGATCCCTCTCTCTGGAAATGGCTCATTCGAACATTGTGTGTATTTTGTGTGTGTATATATATATATATATATATATATATATATATATACATACATATATATATATATATATATATATATATATATATATATATATATATATATATATATACATATATATATATATATATATATAATATATGTAATATATAATATCTATCTATCTATCTATCTATCTATCTATATATATATATATATATATATATATATATATATATATATATATACATATATATATATATATATATATATATATATATATATATATATATATATATATATATATATAAATGTCTATATACGTAATACACACATGAAAAAAATACAGGGAAATCAAATGTAGATTGAATCCTTTCTAATTCCGTCTTAACTTCTTCAAGAGGACCTCTTGAAGAAGTAAATCGTAATCAGTCAGTTTTCTCTCTAAATACTCATTTTCCCTCTTTATCCTCTCTCTCTTATTCGTAACCTCTACATATCTTTTTTCCTTTCTCCCCTCTCACATAATCGTAGCCTCTATATATTTCTGGCTCTTTCTTCTCTCCTTCTTCCTTCCGCAAAGAAGAGCCGGAAACTCACGTCAATCATCTGACTCCTGTATTTGAAGATCGAAAGTGACATTAATTACCCCCACCTCGTTACTCCCCCCCCCCCCTCGTTTCAGTTAATGGGGTTGCACAAGTCATTGCTAATGATTCATGGCTTTTGCTGATTAGTTTTTTTGTTCGATTTTTTCTACCAAATTGCGGAGGCTTAAAGGTTTAAAGGCTGCTCATGGATAGCACAGGCAAGGGACAGTGATATTGCCCTATTAAGAAGAACAATGCCCAAAAGACTGATCTTATTTAAAGGTTTAAAGGCCACTCATGAATGGCAGAGGCAAGGCATAGTGACCTTGCCCTATTAAGCAGAACAATGCCCTAAAGATTGACCATATTTAAAGGTTTAAAGGCCACTCATGAATGGCAGAGGTAAGGGACAGTGATATTGCCCTATTAAGCAGAACAATGCCCAAAAGACTGAACGTATTTAAAGGTTTAAAGGCCACTCATGAATGGCAGAGGCAAGGGACACTAACATTGCCCTATCGAGCAGGACAATAAAGACTGACCATATTTAAAGGTTTAAAGGCCGCTCATGAATGGCAGAGGCGAGGGATAGTGACATTGCCCTATCAAGCAGGACAATGCCCTAGAGGCTGACCATATTTAAAGGTTTAAAGGCCACTCATGAATGGCAGAGGTAAGGGACAGTGACATTGCCCTATTAAGCAGAACAATGCCACAAAGACTGACCATATTTAAAGGTTTAAAGGCCGCTCATGAATGGCAGGGGAAAGGGGCATTGACATAGCCCTATCAAGTAGGACAATGCCTTAGAGACTGACCATATTTAAAGGTTTAAAGGCCGCTTATGAATGGCAGAGGCAAGGGACAGTGATATTGCCCTATTAAGCAGAACAATGCTATGAAGACTGACTACATTTAAAGGTTTAAAGGCCACTCATGAATGACAGAGGCAAGAGATAGTGACATTGCCATATCAAGCATGACAATGCCTTAGAGACTGACCATATATACTGTACATATGATCAGCGCCCAAGCCCCTCTCCACCCAAGCTAGGACCAAGGAGGGCCAGGCAATGGCTGCTGATGATTCAGCAAATAGACCTATAGACGCCCCCAAAACCCCCATCCTTAGCTCACAAGGATGGTGAGATTGCAGCGACCAAAGAAACTAACGAGCCACGAAGGCAATCTGCATTGAAAACTGCGAAGTGGTTCTACAAAAACGAGGAAAAAGTTCTCCAAGGTCTAGACCGATAACGAAACATCGAAGTGAAATAAATTCAACCATCACGAATTATTCAACACGCCAGCTGGTTTACCTAATTTACAAAACTATAATTTGCAGATTTATATATATATATATATATATATATATATATATATATATATATATATATATACATACACACACACACACATATATATATATATATATATATATATATATATATATATATATACACACACACACACACACACACACACACACACATATATATATATATATATATATATATATATATATATATATATATATATATATACAAACACACACACACACACACACACACATATATATATATATATATATATATATATATATATATATATATATATATATATATATATATATACATATTCTGGAATGTATTAAATCTGATATTTTGAATTCAATACGTTATGACGTATGCAGAGAAAAGTAGTTCATATTACATTATCTCTAGTAAAAGATTCTAGAGCTGACTTGATATGAATTTCAAAGAAGAATTACAAATCATATGTACCTAGAAGAGTATATACTATAATGCATGAATATTTCAAACCACTTTTCTATGGATAATCTGTAAATTCAAGCTAAAAGGCAAAACATGTCCAAAATGCAATTGCAACTGGAGTTACAGTCTGGAGAAAAAATGTAATTATGTTTAACCTTAACAAGATGCCAGAAAACCTCAAATCAATCAATCAATCAATTGAGAAATGCAAGTCTTATTTCAAACCGAGATCTCCTTGCTGTTCACATTATTATTATTATTATTATTATTATTATTATTATTATTATTATTATTATTATTATTATTACTTGCTAAGCTACAACCCTAGCTGGAAAAGCAGGATGCTATAAGCATCCAGTGAGGAAAGGCAGTAAGGAAACTGATAGAATAGTGTGCCTGAGTGTACTCTCAAGCAAGAGAACTCTACCCAGGGCAGTGGAGGACCATGGTACAGAGGCTATGGCACTACCCAAGACTTAGAGAACGATGGTTTGATTTTGGAGTGTCCTTCTCCTAGAAGACCTGCTTACCAAAGCTAGAGAGTCTCTTCAACCCTTACCCAGAGGAAAGTAGCCACTGAACAATTACAGTGCAGTAGCTAACCCCTTGGGTGAAGAAAAATAGTTTGGTAATCTCAGTGTTGTCAGATGTATGAGGACCGAGAAGAATAGGCCAGATTATTCGGTGTATGTGTAGGCAAAGGGAAAATGAACCGTAACCAGAAAGAATCCAATGCAGTACCGACTGGCTAGTCAAAGGACCCAATAACTGTTTAGCGATAGTATCTTAACAGCTGACTGTTGCCCTGTCCAATGGTTTGATTTTGGAGTGTCCTTCTCCTAGAAGAGCTGCTTACCATAGCTGGTCTCTTCTACCCTTACCAAGAGGAAAGTAGCCACTGAACAATTACATTGCCGTAGTTAACCCCTTGGGTGAAGAAGAATTGTTTGGCAATCTCAGTGTTGTCAGGTGTATGAGGACCGAGAAGAATAGGCCAGATTATTCGGTGTATGTGTAGGCAAAGGGAAAATGAACCGTAACCAGAAAGAATCCAATGCAGTACCGACTGGCTAGTCAAAGGACCCAATAACTGTTTAGCGATAGTATCTTAACAGCTGACTGTTGCCCTGTCCAATGGTTTGATTTTGGAGTGTCCTTCTCCTAGAAGAGCTGCTTACCATAGCTGGTCTCTTCTACCCTTACCAAGAGGAAAGTAGCCACTGAACAATTACATTGCCGTAGTTAACCCCTTGGGTGAAGAAGAATTGTTTGGCAATCTCAGTGTTGTCAGATGTATGAGGACCGAGAAGAATAGGCCAGATTATTCGGTGTATGTGTAGGCAAAGGGAAAATGAACCGTAACCAGAAAGAATCCAATGCAGTACCGACTGGCTAGTCAAAGGACCCAATAACTGTTTAGCGATAGTATCTTAACAGCTGACTGTTGCCCTGTCCAATGGTTTGATTTTGGAGTGTCCTTCTCCTAGAAGAGCTGCTTACCATAGCTGGTCTCTTCTACCCTTACCAAGAGGAAAGTAGCCACTGAACAACTACAGTGCAGTAGTTAACCCCTTGAGTGAAGAGAACTTTTTACCAGAAATATAAATTACCCTTTCCTTGCCGTGACACGAGCAATAACTAAAAAACTTCTTTCCTGCAATTGGATGGCACAGAGAGCCTAACTATACCCGGGGTGCCAATTGCGCAAAGAACGAGGTCGTTGATCATCATCCAAGACAGAAATGCAAGAGACAGGTGGTCACGTTCGGCCTTTAACATATATACGACGAGTAATAATTATGCTCAAAACAGTCCCCCCAGCCGCCCACAGGCTAAAGAATGCTAGGATGTATTCGGGCTCTTCATTTCACTCGAAACTTTGATACCTTTTTAACTTTCATTTGTGAGTATGTTTGTGATCATCTTATGCAATGATCAGCCCACTATTCTTTATACCTTTTTGGGAATATGTTTGTTTATACGTTTGCGTATGAGAGAGAGAGAGAGAGAGAGAGAGAGAGAGAGAGAGAGAGAGAGAGAGAGAGAGAGAGAGAGATTTTTGTTTTAATCAATTCATTGCGCTCATTGGCGTCAGACATTTGAGTACATGGTAACAATAATATTGTTTACATCCAGAGAGAGAGAGAGAGAGAGAGAGAGAGAGAGAGAGAGAGAGAGAGAGAGAGAGAGATTTTTGTTTTAATCAATTCATTGCGCCCATTGGCGTCAGACATTTGAGTACATGGTAACAGTAATATTGTTTACATCCAGAGAGAGAGAGAGAGAGAGAGAGAGAGAGAGAGAGAGAGAGAGAGAGAGAGATTTGTTTTAATCAATTCATTGTGCCCATTGGCGTCAGACATTTGAGTGCATGGTAACAGTAATATTGTTTACATCCACACACACAGAGAGAGAGAGAGAGAGAGAGAGAGAGAGAGAGAGAGAGAGAGAGAGATTTTAGTTTTAATCAATTTATTGCTCCCATTGGCGTCAGATATTTGAGTACATGGTAACAGTAATATCGTTTGCATCCATAGAGAGAGAGAGAGAGAGAGAGAGAGAGAGAGAGAGAGAGAGAGAGAGAGAGAGAGAGATTTTTGTTTTAATCAATTCATTGCGCCCATTGGCGTCAGACATTTGAGTACATGGTAACAGTAATATTGTTTACATCCATAGAGAGAGAGAGAGAGAGAGAGAGAGAGAGAGAGAGAGAGAGAGAGAGAGATTTGTTTTAATCAATTCATTGTGCCCATTGGCGTCAGACATTTGAGTGCATGGTAACAGTAATATTGTTTACATCCACACACAGAGAGAGAGAGAGAGAGAGAGAGAGAGAGAGAGAGAGAGAGAGTAGATAAATGCATGACAACTATAATCACGTTAATCTTCTCGCTGGGGGAACGTCGTGGGTGCCACCTTGCCAGACCTACCACTTGGGAACGTCATTAAAAAGAGGTGCACTTCGAACGCCAAGAGCGCAGAGCGACCAGTGCTGCCATCTATATCACGCAGTGGCCCAAAGGTTCATTTTTAGTAGTGTTTCTTAAACGCCACACTTTCAGATGGAGCTTCAAGCCTTTGCCTTATGCAATACTCATTCGCTCACTTATTTCTAATAGCTTCTGGGGTCTCGTTGTGGCCCCTTACGCCTCGTGCTAGACTCCCAAGAGATGTTGCTAGAGTTTTTATGTAACATCTGTTTGGAATCATTGCTATTCTTCTTTTATGCTTTGGTTTATTAAGGGCGAAATTGGTAGCCATCTGCACATACAAGTATCCTTTAAAATCAATGTGGCTCAACATATCAATTTATTTCTTTGTTTCCTTTCCTCACCGGGCTATTTTTTCCCTGTTGGAGACCTTGGACTTATAGTGCCTTGCTTTTCCAACTAGGGTTGTACCATAGCTAGTGATAATAATAATAATAATAATAATAATAATAATAGCAATGGGGATTCTTATTTCCTTGCCATTGTGTTTACCAAGCATTTTGTAGCCTACTCTTCTTGAAGAAGAAGAAGAAGAAGAAGAGTGTTTACACCTAAGTTCCCGCAGTTTAGAATAATTTTCTTTCACGATTCCTTGAATGTGTTCTGACCTATTTACGGTCTTAAATCCTTTAATTATCAGTTCCTCTTTTCTTTGAGCTTTTCGCATACTTTGTAAAGAGGGAGAATGATAATAACAATGAATATGGATAAATTGTTTAAAGATTTAAAGGCCAATCATGAATGGCAGAGGCAAGAGACAGTGACAATGCCCAAGGAGGAATAGTCTATTCTTAAGAGACTGACCATATACTTTATATATGATTAGTGCAAGCACCCTCTCCACCCAAGCTAGGACCAGGGAAGGTCAGTCACTGGCTGCTGATGATTCAGCAGGTAGACCTATAGGATCTCCCATGCTCCTCAGCTCACAAGGATGGTGAGATTACAGACGCTACAAGAAACTGTCGAGCTTGAGCTGGTCTCGAACACCAGTCCATCAGATCACAAGGCAGGGCGTTTGTAATAGACTAGACACAGGATAGATAAACATAAATGAATTAGAGTGTTTAAAGGTTTAAAGGTTTAAAGTACGCTCATGAATGGCAGAGGAGAGGGACTTTGATATAGCCCTATTAAGCAGGACAATGCCCTAGTGACTGACCATATATACATATGATCAGTACCCAAACCCCTCTCCATTCAAGCTAGGACCAAGGAGGACCAGGTAATGGCTGCTGATAGTTCTACTGCAGGTAGACCTACTGGCTCCCCGAAACCTGGCCCCCTCCTTAGCTCACAAGGATGGTGAGGTTTCAGCAACCAAAGGAACTAACGAGTTTGATCGGGACTCGAACCCCAGTCTGGCGATCGCCAGACAAGGACATTACCAATAGGCCACCCCAGATTGGTGAGGAATAGGTTGAATATGGATAGGATAGTGGATAGGAAGAGTGTGTGTGTGTGTGTGTGTGCGTGCGCGTGCGTGCGTGCACAGATTGCCAGGACCTTGTGTGTGGGGTGGGGGGGGGCTCTTTGGCAGTCAGTCACAGCCCCCAAAAGATAAAGAAACTAAGAAAATAAAGAACATATGAAGTCAAGTGTCTGTAGTAAAAAAGTAATATTGATGAAAAGGAGAAAATAAAACACTCGCGACTCTCCCCCCCTTAATTATATACAAAAGAAAAGTTTTTATAGTTTTATAGTTTTTATAGTTTATAAAGTGATATTTATTTCAATATTGTTGCTCTTGAAATATTTCATTTTTCCTTGATTCCTTTCCTCACAGAGCTATTTTCCCTGTTGGAGCCTCTGGGCTTATAGCATATCCTGCTTTTCCAGCTAGGGTTGTAGCTTAGCAAGTAATAATAATAATAATAATAATAATAATAATAATAATAATAATAATAATAATAATAATAATAATAATAATAATAATAATAGCCTCCTACTTTTCCAACTAGGGTTGTAGCTTGGCAAGTAATAATAATAATAATAATAATAATAATAATAATAATAATAATAATAATAGCCTCCTGCTTTTCCAACTAGGGTTGTAGCTTGGCAAGTAATAATAATAATAATAATAATAATAATAATAATAATAAAAGACAAACGCGTGCCAGACTTGCAAAAAAGTATAACACATAAAAGGCGAGCTGCTTCGATTCGTGGGACCTTATTTAAAAGAAAGGTCGGATGACCTTCGCCATACCATTAGAGGTTGAGCAAATGATGCCCAAAAATGGGTAAAGAGATCAAACGCGTCGAACAAAGGGAGTCTGAGCTGGTCTGTGCCTTCTTTCGACCGGGGGAGTTTATACACACACTCTGCTTCGTTTGGAACAGGATATGGCTAGTTCCAAATGCTGTCTTTTATGTCTTTTAGAATCATTTGTTGTGTCACTAAAAATAACATGCTTCTGGTTAATGTGACTTGATGTAAAAATGCTATCTTTTATGTCTTTTAAAATCATTTGTTGGGTCTCCAAAATAATATACATCTCAAATGCTATATTTTATGTCTTTTAAAATCATTTGTTGGGTCTCCAAAATAATATACATCTCAAATGCTATATTTTATGTCTTTTAAAATCATTTGTTGGGTCTCCAAAATAACATACATCTGGTTAATGTGACTTGGTGTACAAATGCTATCTTTTATGTCTTAAAATCATTTGTTGGGTCTCAAAAAATAATATACATCTGGTTAATGTGACTTGGTGTACAAATGCTATATTTTATGTCTTTTAAAATCATTTGTTGGGTCTCCAAAATAACATACATCTGGTTAATGTGACTTGGTGTACAAATGCTATCTTTTATGTCTTAAAATCATTTGTTGGGTCTCAAAAAATAATATACATCTGGTTAATGTGACTTGGTGTACAAATGCTATATTTTATGTCTTTTAAAATCATTTGTTGGGTCTCCAAAATAACATACATCTGGTTAATGTGACTTGGTGTACAAATGCTATATTTTATGTCTTTTAAAATCATTTGTTGGGTCTCCAAAATAACATACATCTGGTTAATGTGACTTGGTGTACAAATGCTATATTTTATGTCTTTTAAAATCATTTGTTGGGTCTCCAAAATAACATACATCTGGTTAATGTGACTTGGTGTACAAATGCTATCTTTTATGTCTTAAAATCATTTGTTGGGTCTCAAAAAATAATATACATCTGGTTAATGTGACTTGGTGTACAAATGCTATATTTTATGTCTTTTAAAATCATTTGTTGGGTCTCCAAAATAACATACATCTGGTTAATGTGACTTGGTGTACAAATGCTATATTTTATGTCTTTTAAAATCATTTGTTGGGTCTCCAAAATAACATACATCTGGTTAATGTGACTTGGTGTACAAATGCTATATTTTATGTCTTTTAAAATCATTTGTTGGGTCTCCAAAATAACATACATCTGGTTAATGTGACTTGGTGTACAAATGCTATATTTTATGTCTTTTAAAATCATTTGTTGGGTCTCCAAAATAACATACATCTGGTTAATGTGACTTGGTGTACAAATGCTATCTTTTATGTCTTAAAATCATTTGTTGGGTCTCAAAAAATAATATACATCTGGTTAATGTGACTTGGTGTACAAATGCTATATTTTATGTCTTTTAAAATCATTTGTTGGGTCTCCAAAATAACATACATCTGGTTAATGTGACTTGGTGTACAAATGCTATATTTTATGTCTTTTAAAATCATTTGTTGGGTCTCCAAAATAACATACATCTGGTTAATGTGACTTGGTGTACAAATGCTATATTTTATGTCTTTTAAAATCATTTGTTGGGTCTCCAAAATAACATACATCTGGTTAATGTGACTTGGTGTACAAATGCTATCTTTTATGTCTTAAAATCATTTGTTGGGTCTCAAAAAATAATATACATCTGGTTAATGTGACTTGGTGTACAAATGCTATATTTTATGTCTTTTAAAATCATTTGTTGGGTCTCCAAAATAACATACATCTGGTTAATGTGACTTGGTGTACAAATGCTATATTTTATGTCTTTTAAAATCATTTGTTGGGTCTCCAAAATAACATACATCTGGGTAATGCGAGACTTGATGTAAAAATACTATCGTTTATGTATCTTATAATTCGTGGTTTCCCCAAAAAAAACATCATCTGATTAAGGTGACTTGGTGTACAAATGCTATATTTTATGTCTTTTAGAATCATTTGTTGTGTCCCCAAAATAACATACATCTGGTTAATGCGTGACTTGATGTAAAAAAGCTATATTTTATGTATCTTATAATTCGTGGCTTCCGCCAAAAACATCATCTGGTTAAGGTGACTTGGTGTACAAATGCTATATTTTATGTCTTTTAAAATCATTTGTTGGGTCTCCAAAATAACATACATCTGGTTAATGTGACTTGGTGTACAAATGCTATATTTTATGTCTTTTAGAATCATTTGTTGTGTCCCCAAAATAATAAACATCTGGTTAATGTGACTTGATGTACAAATGCTATCGTTTATGTCTTTTCAAATCATTCCATGTTTCCCAAAATAACATACATCTGGATAAGGTGACTTAATGTACAAATGCTATCTTTTATGTCTTTTAAAACAATTTATTGTCCCTTCAAAATAGCATACATTCGGTTAATGTGACTTG
>NC_090735.1:127059234-127076734 GCF_036898095.1 Palaemon carinicauda | reverse complement strand
TCTCTCTCTCTCTCTCTCTCTCTCTCTCTCTCTCTTTCAAAAATAAAATTTCTTTACATGCAAAATAGCAAATTCAAAACGACAATTGAGTCTCTCTCTCTCTCTCTCTCTCTCTCTCTCTCTCTCTCTCTCTCTATGAAATTTAAAGAATACAATACTCCTCAATGTGGTAATTTATTTCTTAACATACAAAAAACTACGTAATTTTTGACGTCTCGGGTACATGAGTATAAAAAAAAAAAAAAAAAAAAAAAAAAAAAAAAAAAAAAAACGTTATATACGGACCAACTTTACGAGATTTTGCATTCGATATGCAAAATGTATTCATTTTTTGCAGGCATTTAATCCAACGCAAGTTGCTTACAATTGCATTATGCACAGGCTAACTTCATGTCTGTCTGTCAGTATGTCGTACATAAGAGAGTAGTGAGGAATTCCCAATAGCCAGTTTTTTATATGTATTGACGTAAGCGAATATGAATTCTGTATAATTCAGATGTAAGAGAGAGAGAGAGAGAGAGAGAGAGAGAGAGAGAGATAGTAACTCAGTTGACTTTTATGCCATGTATTTTCTATTTTGTATGTAAAAAAATTCATTTTTGAGAGAGAGAGAGAGAGAGAGAGAGAGAGAGAGAGAGAGATTGTAACTCAATTGTCTTTTATGCCATATATTTGCTATTTTGTCTGTAAAAAAATTATTTTTTGAGAGAGAGAGAGAGAGAGAGAGAGAGAGAGAGAGAGATTGTAACTCAATTTTCTTTTATGTTATATATTTGCTATTTTGTCAGTAAAAAATAATTTTTGAGAGAGAGAGAGAGAGAGAGAGAGAGAGAGAGAGACCCGATTCGCTATTCCTTTTTCATATCTATTCTGTTTTCATATCTAATTCTACTCGTTTGTGATAATGAATTTGACTTAATTATAAAAAAGCGTTGGCATAGTTATTAGACTAAATTACTTTTTTAAAGATAATTTGACAATTTTTGTCTTTAATAATAAACATGACGCTATTTAATTGCCTTGAAAGATTTGTGCAAAAGTGATGACGAATATTTGAAGATAAATCAAAAACTTCTCTTGTATTAATCTTGTTGAAAATTAATGCAAAATCATCGATAACCTGATTTAAGTACGTCGAATTTCACATGTAATGGAAACGCATATTTGACATGATAAAAAAAACTCCGGCCAAGATAAGATTAAATAGTCGCAAATGATGATGATTTTAAGTTAATTAAGCTATGACACTAAATAGTCACAAAACTATGAAGAAAATAATGTAATAGGATACTAGTATCCAAAATAAAACTAACTTAACCACCGTTATTATTATTATTATTATTATTATTATTATTATTATTATTATTATTACTATCCAAGCTACAACCCTAGTTGGACAAGCAAGATGCTATAAGCCCAGGGGCTCCAACAGGGAAAAAGATACTAGTATCAAACATAAAACTAACATGACTCCCGTTAGAAAAAGTGAATCTAAGTAAGGTGTATTGTGAAAGGTTTAAAAATAAAAAAAAAAAATAAATACATTCGGTGACTGAGTCCAAGCGAGCCTGCGAGGTCTCGGGGGGTCAAGGCGACTCCGTTAAAGGCTGTGAGGATTCCAGGACCCACTTGTGAATCCTACGAGGATACGGCAGTGCATCGGGAAAGGAACAAACGGGACGACTGGAGGTCGAAAAGCCAGTTTGAAATAATAATCAGACAGGTTTTGCTGGCTGCGAAGTTTATGGCTGTTTATGCGTGGATTAGAAATGTGTGAATTAGTTTCTCCTTTTGCTTGTTAAAAAAAAAAAACAAAAAAAAAAAAACATGCACGCTCTCCTAACCTCTTATCTGTTGTATAATCGCAGGTTTGAGAGAGAGAGAGAGAGAGAGAGAGAGAGAGAGAGACACCGGTACATGAACGATTACAAGTTTATTTTCTTCCAATTTATGATGAGATGGTGTGTAATCACCATGTCTTGCGGAAGACATTCCTTTTAAAAGCCGAAGGTCACCAGATAACTGCAAATTTTCAGGTGAATCTTTCATCTCTGGAAGCAAAGCACCAAATATGGCACACATACTCCTTGTGGGTTGCTCTTTTGATAAAAACCGTTAGCTACTTAAATTTCAAGATGGCGGCCTTCATTCAAGATGGCCGACAATAGATTTAACAGGAATATTGCAACAATCAGCAAGTATGGAGAGGATAGGGTGGTTTGTCCAGGGTTGCTCTTTTGATAAAAAACCGTTAGCTACTTAAATTTCAAGATGGCGGCCTTCATTCAAGATGGCCGACAATAGATTTACAGGAATATTCCAACAATCAGCAAGTATGGAACGGATAGGGTGGCTTGTCCACCAGTTCTGCGAATACGGCTGTTTGCCCCATCATCCATGGATAACACAGACCACAATCCCAATGCAGAGCCCCAACTTAATGCAAAGAGTTGTCCGAAAACTGACAAAGTGTTGATGCCAATCGGATAACTGCGATCGAAGCAAATGTTATGGTTTTGAACTGACCTACATGGTACTGCGCGGCTGCAGATCAGAGGTTGTTGACTTGTTGTGGCCTGATTGGTAACGTCTCTACCTGGTGTTTGCCAGGCGGGGGCTCGAGTCCCGCTCAGTCTCGTTAGTGCCATTAGTGTCTGCAACCTTACCATCCTTGTGAGCTAAGGTTGGGGGGTTTGGGGGAGCCTATAGGTCTATCTGTTGCGTCATCAGCAGCCATTTGCCTGGCCCTCCCTGGTCCTAGCTTGGGTGGAGAGGGGGCTTGGGCGCTGACCATATAATGTATGGTCAGTCTCTAGGGCATTGTCCTGCTCGCTAGGGTAATGTCACTGTCCCTTGCCTCTGCCATTCATGAGCGACCTTTAAACCTTTAGAAGCATTGCAGTATAGTCATCTATGCAGGAAGACAAAATGTATCAATAAAGTATGGGACTTCTGCCTATATGTGTATTCAGTTATATATTAGACTGATGGTGCCTATGATATGGAAACTATTTACCCTAATTATGATTCCGAGACCGATATTATGGTGAAAGGAAGATTGTGAATAGGTACATAGTTATAATTTCGGATTCTATATAGTAAAAATATGCGTGATTAATCAAATAGGACAGGTCTTCGCCATTCTATTGTAAAATATCATATTTCTATTTTTTCAAAAGCGTCTATCTTGAAAAATGGCCAACATTCCAGTCTCTTTGTATAGGTAAAAACTTTTGTCCTGATTCGTAGCACAAAAATATGTCACGCAATTAGTAGCAGTAACAGATCCTTGCATGGGAAGAGATTTACAAGGAGTTACAAGGATTTTGGATGTCTCAAAGTCTTTTTAGTCCATCTGCCGAGACTCCATTTACTCTTGGGTAGAGCGAATTAGTTTAAACGTTTAAAGAGTTTCTATGATATTTTCTAACTTATTCTTGAATTCGTTTACCGTTTTACTGTTTACTACATCTGAAGAGAGAGAGAGAGAGAGAGAGAGAGAGAGAGAGAGAGAGAGAGAGTTACAAGGATTCTAGATGTGTCAAAGTCTTTTTAGTCCATCTGCGGAGACTCCATTTACTCTTGGGTAGAGTGGTTTAGTTTAAACGTTTAGAGTTTTTTTTTTTTCTAACATATTCTTGAATTAATTTATCGTATTACTGTTCCATACTTCCTCTGGATGTGTGTTCCATGTATTTGCTATTTTGTACGTAAAGAAATTACCAAATTGAGCGGTGTTATATTCTTTCAATTCCAGTTTATATCTGTTCCCTCTTGACTGATTTCTGCTAAGCGTGATGAGGTTGTTGTAGTCTACTTTTGTTATATCTTTAAACAATGTCTTTGTATCTGTATTTGAAGTCTCTCTTTATGTAACCTATTAGTTTTTGTGCCTGGTGACTGCCAGACTGTGGTTCGAATACCGCTCAAACTCGTTAGTTTCTTTGGTCACTGCAATCTTACTATCCTTGTGAGCTAAGGAGAGGGTGTTAGGGGAGCCTATAGGTCTATCTGCTGAGTCATTAGCAGCCATTGCTGGCCCTCCTTGGTCCTAGCTTGGGTGGAGAGGGGGCTTGGCAGTGATCATATGTATATGTGGTCAGTCTCTAGGGCATTGTCCTGCTTGATAGGGCAATGTCACTGTCCCTTGCCACTGCCATTCATGAGCGGACTTTAAAGGCTTTAAACCTTGATGCTCTGTTTGGTGAACTTCAAATCTTAGCTGGTAATAAGATCGAGATATTCCTCCAGGTCCACACTTTCTATTTCATTACTCAGTAGTGAGTAATCTGTTTGTGGGTAACTATAACCTATATGGAGAGAGAGAGAGAGAGAGAGAGAGAGAGAGAGAGAGAGAGATGTCATGTATGATCTACGAAGACTATTGAAGAGGATACAGGAATTTACGATAATAAATTCTGGATAATTTAGATATAGAAGAGAGAGAGAGAGAGAGAGAGAGAGAGAGAGAGAGGAGGCTCCGGACATACCCTAAATATTAGCACTCAATTAAGAGCGACAAACGTCAACAGAAGGAACAGACATTAAAGGAAATTGGACTGACATGCATGGGACCTATTACGCGGTCAAGAGAAACCCCATGCACGTGTCCTTATTAATGGTGGAATAAAAAAAAAAAAAAAAAAAAAAAAAAAAAAAAAAAAAAAACTTGTATAGCAAAAGAGAGAGAGTTATTAATTTGAGAGAGAAGTTTTTATCGTTCCAATGGTTTAACTACATTCACTTTGTTGCAGCAGATAGAATTAGAAATTATCAGAGGGCAAGAGGCTATATTATTATTATTATTTTTTTTTTTTTTTTTGTTTAATGTCGGCTCCCCCCAAAATTGGGGGAAGTGCCTTAGTATATGTGTGATGTATTATTATTATTATTATTACAATTATTATTATTATTATTATTATTATTATTGTTATTATTATTATTATTACTCGCTAAGCTACAACCCTAGTTGGAAAAGCAGAAAGCAGAAGCCCAAGCACTCCAGCAGGGAAAAATAGCCCAGTGAGGAAAGGCAATAAGGAAATAAACAGTGTGAAAAATTATGAACAATTAAAAAAGAATAAATATTTCAAGATTATAAGCCCAAGGGTCCAACAGGGAAAAATAGCCCAGTGAGGAAAGGCAATAAGGAAATAAACAGTATGAAAAATTATGAACAATTAAAAAAGAATATATATTTCAAGATTATAAGCCCAAGAGCTCCAGCAGAGAAAATAGCCCAGTGAGAAAAGGAAATAAGGAAAAAAAAAACAGAATGGGAAATAATGAACAATTAAAAAAGAATATATATTTCAAGATTATAAGCCCAAGGGCACCAGCAGAGAAAATAGCCCAGTGAGAAAAGGAAATAAGGAAAAAAAACAGAATGGGAAATAACGAACAATTAGAAAAATATACATATTTAAAAAACAAAAACAACATCAAAAAATATTTCATATATACACTTGAATAGGCTTACATAATTCTTTTGACTTATGTGAGCCTATTCAACATAAAAATATTTTCTGCAAGTTTGGACAGTTTTTTTTTCAACAATGAAAGTTGTTTGATAATATTGTATTCTGAAGTTATCTCTGAATGATTTATTTCCTTATTAGATAAAAGCTGAAATATGAAAAATTAAATAAAACTGGATTACATTAAATAAAATTGAATGATTAAATAAAAAATGAAAAAAATAAACTAAATAAAAAAATGAAAAACTAAATGAAAAAAATAGACAAAAAATGAAAAAATAAATGAAAAATTTAATAAAAAAAATTAAATAAGAATATTAGATAAGATAAAGTAAAATGAAAAAATAAAAAAAAGGAAAAAATAAAAATTTAATAAAAAAAAATTAAATAAAATGAACTAAAATGAAATAAAATCAAATAAAATGAATTTAATAGACATGAAATTAACGGGCGATTAACTATGTATAATCCCTTTCAAAATTGTGTATGACAATTGAATAAAACGAAATAAAAGTATTATACGGGAATTACGCCTAATTTGATTATCTTCATAAAAATCCATCTATAATGAGATTAATTAATTACTTATATTACAGGAATTACTGAAAAAGATTCCAGGAAGGGAACAGGTAGAAGACAGAAGTGTAAAAAACTTCAAACATCTTTATAGTTTATATATGAAAGATTTATTTGAATGTGGTTCCTGTTCTTAAAACTTTTTATATTATTGTTCGTTATTTCTCTTGTAGTTTATTTATTTCTTTATTTCCTTTCCTGGGCTATTTTTCCTAGTTGGAGCCCTAGGGCTTTATAGCATCCTGCTTTTCCAACTTTTTCCCTGTTGGGAACCTTGGGCTTATATCATGCTGCTTTTCCAGCTATGGTTGTGGCTTAGCTAGTAATAATAATAATAATAATAATAATAATAATAATAATAATAATAATAATAATGATAATAATAATAATAATAATAATAATAATGATAATAATAATAATAATGATAATAATAACAATAATAATAATCATAATGATAATAATGTTAATAACAACAACAGCAATAATAATAATAATAATAATAATAATAATAATAATAACAATAAAAACAATAACAATAATAATAATTATAATATTGATAATAATAATAATAATAACACAACAACAACAACAACAATAACAACAACAGCTATAATAATAATGATAATAATAATAATAATAATAATAACGACAACAGCAATGATAATAATAATAATAATAATAATAATAATAATGATAACAACAACAACAGCAATAATAATAATAATAATAATAATAGAGCGAAGGAATAAGATCCTCAACGTTAGAACACGAGAGCGGCATAAACTCGAAGGTCAACAAGCCCAAAGAAGCCTCTAAGCTATTAATTTTCAAAATATGAAATTCTTAATTATCCTCTTGACTTCCCGCATAATTTGGACAGCCTTTTGCAAGAGGAATTTTGTTCAAGACTAAAGCGAAGTCCAGAATTAATTTGGCCAAAATTGTTCTTCTTGGTTGTTTCGTTTGATTGAAAAAATAAAATTAATGATATGATTGGTTGATTGAAGCAATACTAAGCTAGGCAGATTCTTTCGTTATTATCAAAACTGAGAATTAGGGTTATACAACGTTTTCATGTATATATATATATATATATATGTATATATATATATATATATATGTACATATATATATATACTGTATATATATATATATATATATACATAATATATATAATATATATTATGTCATATATATGCATATGTATGTATGTATATATATATATCTATCTATATATATATATATATATATACATGTATGTATATACATATATATATATACATATATATATATGTATGTACATACATATATATATATAATATATATATATATATATATACATATATGCATATAATCGTCTTATTGACTGTTAGATGATATATCATTAGAACCGTGAGAGAGAGAGAGAGAGAGAGAGAGAGAGAGAGAGAATGATTATCTGCATTACTTGTGAGACCTAGAATGACACATTATAAAATCTTAAATCTTGGGAAGATGGAAGACAAATTATTTAGCATTGGAACCGTGGAGAGAGAGAGAGAGAGAGAGAGAGAGAGAGATTTAAAAGTTTCTGGTATTTACATTTTGATAGACAAAATATGCTAATTAGAGAGAGAGAGAGAGAGAGAGAGAGAGAGAGAGATGAAAGATTCATATAGTATTGACACTTTGATAGAGAAAATGTTAAACAAATGAGAGAGAGAGAGAGAGAGAGAGAGAGAGAGATAAAAGATTGATATGGTATTTACACTTTGGTAGACAAAATATCAAACAAATTAGAGAGAGAGAGAGAGAGAGAGAGGAGAGAGAGAGAGAGAGAGAGATGATTATCTGTATTGTGAGAGCTGGAATGAACAAAAATTATAAAATTTCAAATCCTGGGAAGATGAAAGACAAATGATTCATCATTAGAACTGTGGAGAGAGAGAGAGAGAGAGAGAGAGAGAGAGAGAGAGGATTATCTGCATTGTGAGAGCTGGAATGAGCAAAATTTATAAAATTTTAAGTCTTGGGAAGATGAAAGACATGATCTATCATTAGAACTGTGGAGAGAGAGAGAGAGAGAGAGAGAGAGAGAGGGAAAGCTGTTCCCAGCGCGTTAACCCATTGGGTACGCCTCGCCGTCTGGAGTGTTGTATCTTTCGAATGAAGCAAGAGCCCTAAAAGTGAGAGTGATTCTTTTATCGTGAAAGACAGAGGAGAAGAGAAGAAAGAGAGAGTGAAGAAAGAGAGTGAAGGTAGCTTCTCGTGTTAGAACGATCAAATATCATTTGTTTCTTTGCGAAGGTATTATTTTTTCGTGCGGTATTTATACTGATTTTTAATAGATATCATATTATACTGTATAGCATACAGGAAAAGTCATAGGGTATTATTTTTTTATAATAGATTCCAAATAAATTCCTAAAATTATTATTATCATTATTATTATTATTATTATTATTACTTGCTAAGCTACAACCCTAGTTGGAAAAGCTGGATGCCATAAGCCCAGGGGCCCCCAGCAGGGAAAATAGCCCAGTGAGGATAGGAAACAAGGAAAAATTAAATATTTCAAGAACAGTAACATTGAAATACATATAAACTATAAAAACTTTAACAAAACAAGAAGAGAAATTAGATAGAGTGGTGGGCCCGAGTGTACCCTCAAGCAAGAGAACTCTAGCCCTAGACAGTGCAAGACCATGGTACAGAGGCTATGGGACTACCCAAGACCAGAGAACAATGGTCTGATTTTGGAGTGTCCTTCTCCTAGAGGAGCTGCTTATTTTCGGAATATTGAGTATATATATATATATATATATATACACACACACACACACATATATATATATATATATACATATATATATATATATATATATATGTATGTATACAACATTCAAGGACCACCATATACTACTTTGATTTGATTTTAATTCAAATTTAATTGATTTAATATTTAAATCATCTCATGATCAGCTCATTTTTTTATTAAGTTATATACGAATTAATTAATAACTGGCACAATTAAACTATTTAATCAGGGACCATCATATGTTACTTTGATTTGATTTTAATTCAAATTTAATTGATTTGATATTCAAATCAACTCACAATAGACACTTTTTTTAAGATATATACGAATTAATTAATAACTGACATAATTAAAATATTCAAGATTAAACCCTGTTAACTGAATCATTCAATTCTCTTCGTAAATCTTCCTTATAACTTAATATTGATATCATAGATTGGGCTGCAGTGAAATGACTTGAAACCGCAGACAAAAAAAAAAAAAAAAAAAAAAAAATGAGGTTGGCGACAACCTCTGACCTGGGTCTTGAAGGCAACAGATGGACCTGTCTTCACAGCTGTTACCACTGAGGGTCATCTACTAATTATCTGAGCTGTTATCTATACACAAATACAAGATTTCGATCTAATTTCTTAAAGGTAGAAGGGGATGTGTGTATTAATTCTTCTTACCGCTTCGATCGCTCGAGGGCCAATGTATGAGATACTGTGATGTAACGTTTGGCTGATATCAGCTTTTAATGATAGAGACTTGGAGAGAGAGAGAGAGAGAGAGAGAGAGAGAGAGAGAGCATTACTTGCCAAATGCATATATAGCACTAATAAACAGACCAGACAAAATTACTCTCTGAATTGGAAGAGAGAGAGAGAGAGAGAGAGAGAGAGAGAGAGATCATAATCTGCATTGACTGTGAGACGATTCAACATTAGAATCTTGGGAAGAGAAAAGACAGATTATCTCTTATTAGAACCGTGGAGAGAGAGAGAGAGAGAGAGAGAGAGAGATTAGAACCGTGGAGAGAGAGAGAGAGAGAGAGAGAGAGAGAGAGTATTACTTGCCAATAATAACCAGACCACACAAAATTACTCCCTGTATTGGAATAGTGTTGCTGATAAAAATCTAAGAAAAACAGTGTTGAACGTTATCTTTTATCACTGATTTCACTTTTCATTCTCCCGGTAACCAGGCTTATCATCTAATTGGACACAGATATCCAGCGATAATTTACAACCCTTCATCGCTTCGATCTTCTTTTCACGGTCAACTGATTTCGATCTCATATCTTGTTGTATGGGACTAATCTCAGATTAGCATATGAGATAATGCTGCCAATGGTATTATAGATTCCTCAATTAGATACTAAAAGGAGTGTGATGATTTCTACATTACGAACTGCTCTGTCAGTTAGGCTATTACCAAAGCACTAGTTTCGTACTTCCTGTCTTCATTTCTCAAATTTTTCGCTCCTTTATTTTTATAGTTGAGTACTAATGATCATAAAAATACTATTTCTAAAGTTTTGGCATATTTACAAGGATTACTTATCTGACCCTTTCCAATGCAAGGCATTAGAACCCTAAAAGCTCTTTTCAGACGCTTCCAGCCCAAAGCCTCAAAAACCTGAAAGCTCTTTTCAGATGTTTTCCAACCTAAACTCTAAAACCCCTCATGGATCTTCTCAGACGTTTCCAGCCCAAAGCCTTAAAACCCTGAAAGTTCTTTCCAGACGTTTTCCAACCTAAACTCTCAAACCCCGCATAGATCTTCTCAGACGTTTTTCAACCCAAAGCCTCATAATCCTTAAAGCTCTTTTCAGATGTTTCCCAACCTTAAGCCACAAAACCCTTAAATCTCTTTACAGAAATTTTCCAACCTAAAGCCTCAAACCCCGTGAGTTCTTTTCAGATGTTTCCCAACCTAAAGCCTCAACCCCCTTAAAGCTCTTTTCAGACGTTTTCCAACCCAAAGGCTCAAAAACCTTAAAGCTCTTTCCAGACTTTTCCAGCCTAAAGTCACAAACCCCTTAAAACTCTTTTCAGATGTTTTCCAACCAAAACCCTCAAACCCCTTAAAGCTCTTTTCAGACTTTTCCCAACTTGAAGCCTCAAACCCTTTAAAGCTCTTTTCAGTCGTTTTCCAGCCTAAAACCTCAAAATCCTTAAAAAAAACTCTTTTCAGGCGATTTTCAACCTAAACCCTCTAAACCCTGATAGTTCTTTTCGGACGTTTTCTTTCCTAAAGCCTCAAAACCCAAAAGGTTCCTTCTATACGTTTTATAATGTAGCCTCAAAAACCAGAAAGCTCTTTTCAGATGTTTTCCAACCTAAAGTCTCAAAACCCTGAAAGTTCTTTCCGGATATTTTCTAACCTAAAGCCTCAAAACCCAAAAAGTACTATTCAGGCATACTTCAACCTAAAGCCTCAAAGCCCTTAAAGCTCTTTACAGACGTTTCCCAACCTAAGGTCTTAAAACCCAGAAAGTTCTTTTCAGACGTTTTTCCAACCTAAAATCCTCAAAACCCAGAAAGTTCTTTTCCGACGTTTTCCAACCTAAAATCTCAAAACCCAGAAAGTTCTTTTCTGACGTTTTCCAACCTAAAATCTCAAAACCTAGAAAGTTCTTTTCAGGCGTACTTCAACCTAAAGCCTCAAGCCACTTGAAGCTCTTTCCAGACGTTTACCAAACTAAATCCTCAAAACCCTGAAATTTCATTTTAGACATTTTCCAGCCTAAAGCCTCAAAACCCAGAAATTTCTCTGCAGACGTTTTCCAACCTAAAGTCTCAAAACCCTAAAAAGTTCTTTACAGACGTTTTCCATCATAAAGAATCAAAACCCAGAAAATTCTTTTCAGACGTTTTCCAACCTAAAGCCTCAACTCCCTGAAAGTTCTTTACAGACGTTTTCCAACTTGAAGCCTCAAAACCCTGAAAGTTCTTTCCAGACATTTCCCAGCCTAAAGCCTTAAAACCCAAAAAATTCTTTGCAGACGTTTTCCAACCTAAAGCCTCAAAACCCTGGTAGTTCTTTTCAGACATTTTCCAACTTAAAGCCTCAAAACCCTGAAAGTTCTTTCCAGACGTTTTCCAACTTAAAGCCTCAAAACCCAAAAAATTCTTTGCAGACGTTTTCCAACTTAAAGCCTCAAAACCCAAAAAATTCTTTGCAGACGTTTTCCAACTTAAAGCCTCAAAACCCAAAAAATTCTTTCCAGACGTTTTCCAACTTAAAGCCTCAAAACCCAAAAAATTCTTTGCAGACGTTTTCCAACTTAAAGCCTCAAAACCCAAAAAATTCTTTGCAGACGTTTTCCAACTTAAAGCCTCAAAACCCTAAAAATTCTTTCCAGACGTTTTCCAACTTAAAGCCTCAAAACCCAAAAAATTCTTTGCAGACGTTTTCCAACTTAAAGCCTCAAAACCCTGAAAGTTCTTTCCAGACGTTTTCCAACTTAAAGCCTCAAAACCCAAAAAATTCTTTGCAGACGTTTTCCAACATAAAGCCTCAAAACCCTGAAAGTTCTTTCCAGACGTTTTCCAACTTAAAGCCTCAAAACCCAAAAAATTCTTTGCAGACGTTTTCCAACTTAAAGCCTCAAAACCCAAAAAATTCTTTGCAGACGTTTTCCAACTTAAAGCCTCAAAACCCAAAAAATTCTTTGCAGACGTTTTCCAACTTAAAGCCTCAAAACCCTGAAAGTTCTTTCCAGACGTTTTCCAACTTAAAGCCTCAAAACCCAAAAAATTCTTTGCAGACGTTTTCCAACTTAAAGCCTCAAAACCCAAAAAATTCTTTGCAGACGTTTTCCAACTTAAAGCCTCAAAACCCAAAAAATTCTTTCCAGACGTTTTCCAACTTAAAGCCTCAAAACCCTGAAAGTTCTTTCCAGACGTTTTCCAACTTAAAGCCTCAAAACCCAAAAAATTCTTTGCAGACGTTTTCCAACTTAAAGCCTCAAAACCCAAAAAATTCTTTGCAGACGTTTTCCAACTTAAAGCCTCAAAACCCAAAAAATTCTTTGCAGACGTTTTCCAACTTAAAGCCTCAAAACCCTGAAAGTTCTTTCCAGACGTTTTCCAACTTAAAGCCTCAAAACCCAAAAAATTCTTTGCAGACGTTTTCCAACTTAAAGCCTCAAAACCCAAAAAATTCTTTCCAGACGTTTTCCAACTTAAAGCCTCAAAACCCAAAAAATTCTTTGCAGACGTTTTCCAACTTAAAGCCTCAAAACCCTGAAAGTTCTTTCCAGACGTTTTCCAACTTAAAGCCTCAAAACCCAAAAAAATTCTTTGCAGACGTTTTCCAACTTAAAGCCTCAAAACCCAAAAAATTCTTTGCAGACGTTTTCCAACTTAAAGCCTCAAAACCCAAAAAATTCTTTGCAGACGTTTTCCAACTTAAAGCCTCAAAACCCTGAAAGTTCTTTCCAGACGTTTTCCAACTTAAAGCCTCAAAACCCAAAAAATTCTTTGCAGACGTTTTCCAACTTAAAGCCTCAAAACCCAAAAAATTCTTTGCAGACGTTTTCCAACTTAAAGCCTCAAAACCCAAAAAATTCTTTGCAGACGTTTTCCAACTTAAAGCCTCAAAACCCTGAAAGTTCTTTCCAGACGTTTTCCAACTTAAAGCCTCAAAACCCAAAAAATTCTTTCCAGACGTTTTCCAACTTAAAGCCTCAAAACCCAAAAAATTCTTTGCAGACGTTTTCCAACTTAAAGCCTCAAAACCCAAAAAATTCTTTGCAGACGTTTTCCAACTTAAAGCCTCAAAACCCAAAAAAATTCTTTGCAGACGTTTTCCAACTTAAAGCCTCAAAACCCAAAAAATTCTTTCCAGACGTTTTCCAACTTAAAGCCTCAAAACCCAAAAAATTCTTTGCAGACGTTTTCCAACTTAAAGCCTCAAAACCCAAAAAATTCTTTGCAGACGTTTTCCAACTTAAAGCCTCAAAACCCAAAAAATTCTTTGCAGACGTTTTCCAACTTAAAGCCTCAAAACCCTGAAAGTTCTTTCCAGACATTTCCCAGCGTAAAGCCTCAAAACCCAAAAAGTTCTTTGCATACGTTTTTCAACCTAAAGCATCAAAACCCTGGTAGTTCTTTTCAGACGTTTTCCAGCCAAAAGCCTCTAAACCCTGAAAGTTCATTTCAGACATTTTCCAACCTAAAGCCTCAAAACCCATAGAATTCTTTTCAGAAGTTTCCTAACCTAAAGCCACAAATCCGTGAAAGTCCTTTTAAGAGTTTTTTCAACCTAAAGCCTCACAACCCAGAAAGTTCTTTTCAGACTTTTTCCAATCCAAAGCTTTAAAACCCAGAAAGTTCTTTTCCAGACGTTTTCCAACAAAAAGCCTCAAAACATTGAAAGCTCCTTTTAGACGATTTCCAACTTAAAGCCTCAAACCCTGAAAGTTTTTTTCATACATTTTTCAACCTTAATCCTCAAAACTCTGAAAGTTCTTTTCAGACAGTTTCCAACTTAAAGCCTCCAAACCCTTAAAGCTCTTTGCAGACGTTTGCAAACCTAAAGCCTCAAAACCCTTAAAGCTTTTTTCAGACATTTTCCAGCCTATAGCCTCTAAACCCTGAAAGTTCTATTCAGACATTTTTCAACCTGAAGCCTCAAAACACTGAAAGTTCTTCCTAGACGTTTTCCATCCTAAAGCCTCAAACCCCTTATGGTTCTTTTCAGACATTTTTAAACCTAAAGCCTCCAGATGTTTCCCAACCTAAAGCCCAAAATCCCGAAAGTTCCTTCTAGACGTTTTATAATGCAAAGCCAAAAAGCACTAAAGTTCTTCTCAGACTTTTCCAACATAAAGCCTCAAAACCCAAAAAGTTCTTTTCAGACATTTTCCAGCCTAATGCCTCAAAACCCTGAAAGTTCTTTTCAGACGTTTTCAAGCTTAAAACCTTAAAACCCAAAAAGTTCTTTACAGACGTTTTCAAACCTAAAACCTCAAAACCCTGAAAGTTCTTTTCAGATGTTTTCTAATGTAATACATTAAAACACTGGAAGTTCTTTTCAGACTTTTTTCAATGTAATGCACTAAAACACTGAAAGTTCTTTTCAGACGTTTTGCAACCTAAAGCCTCAAAACCCTGAAAGTTCTTTTCAGACGTTTTCTAATGTAAGACATTAAAACACTAAAAATTCTTTTATGACGCATTTTAAAGTTAATCATTAAAACACAGAAAGTTCTTTTCAGACTTTTTTTCAGTATGAGGCATTAAAACGTTGAAAGTTCTTTTCTGACGTTTTATAATGTAAAGTCTCAGAACCCAGAAAGCTCTTTTCAGACGTTTCATAATGTAAAGTCTCAGAACCCAGAAAGTTCTTTTCAAACGTTTCATAAAGTCTCAGAGCCCAGAAAGCTCTTTTCAGATGTTTTATACTGTAAAGTCTCAGAACCCAGAAAGTTCTTTTCAGACGTTTCATAATGTAAAGTCTCAGAACCCAGAAAGTTCTTTTCAGACGTTTCATAATGTAAAGTCTCAGAACCCAGAAAGTTCTTTTCAGACGTTTCATAATGCAAAGTCTCAGAACCCAGAAAGTTCTTTTCAGACGTTTCATAATGTAAAGTCTCAGAACCCAGAAAGTTCTTTTCAGACGTTTCATAATGTAAAGTCTCAGAACCCAGAAAGTTCTTTTCAGACGTTTCATAATGCAAAGTCTCAGAACCCAGAAAGTTCTTTTCAGACGTTTCATAATGCAAAGTCTCAGAACCCAGAAAGTTCTTTTCAGACGTTTCATAATGTAAAACCTCAAATCCCAGAAAGTTCTTTTCAGACGTTTCATAATGTAAAGTCTCAGAACTCAGAAAGTTCTTTTCAGACGTTTCATAATGCAAAGTCTCAGAACCCAGAAAGTTCTTTTCAGACGTTTCATAATGCAAAGTCTCAGAACCCAGAAAGTTCTTTTCAGACGTTTCATAATGCAAAGTCTCAGAACCCAGAAAGTTCTTTTCAGACGTTTCATAATGCAAAGTCTCAGAACCCAGAAAGTTCTTTTCAGACGTTTCATAATGTAAAACCTCAAATCCCAGAAAGTTCTTTTCAGACGTTTCATAATGTAAAGTCTCAAATCCCAGAAAGTTCTTTTCAGACGTTTCATAATGTAAAGTCTCAGAACCCAGAAAGTTCTTTTCAGACGTTTCATAATGCAAAGTCTCAGAACCCAGAAAGTTCTTTTCAGACGTTTCATAATGCAAAGTCTCAGAACCCAGAAAGTTCTTTTCAGACGTTTCATAATGTAAAACCTCAAATCCCAGAAAGCTCTTTTCAGACGTTTCATAATCTAAAGTCTCAGAACCCAGAAAGTTCTTTTCAGACGTTTCATGCTGTAAAGTCTCAGAACCCAGAAAGTTCTTTTCAGACGTTTCATGATGTAAAACCTCAAATCCCAGAAAGCTCTTTTCAGACGTTTCATGATGTAAAATCTGAAAACCCAGAAAGTCCTTTTCAGACGTTTCATGATGTAAAACCTCAAATCCCAGAAAGTTCTTTGCAACTCACCTCGAAGCTCATCTGCTCGGACGTATCGTATATGTCCTTCTTGTCCTTGGACGCAGTTGACAAAGGCATACACCCACACTGCCACCAGCAAGCACATCACTCGATTCATATTTACTCTTGTTTGTTTTCTTTGCAATCTCACAATCACCAAAAGCAACTTTGCTGATTCCCACTGACTTCAGGTAAAGCTTTTGGAGACTCCTAAATCTACTGGCAAGCGAATTTCTACAAGTTTTGTCTTTAATGTTCGAACTATATAGCTTTGGCTTTTTATTATAAACGAACGGTATAACAATGGCACTCTAATCCCGAGGTTGTGTAGTCACAGGAGAACACTAAAAGCCAAAAATCACGCAAGATTCACGTCCTGAAGGAAGTTAAAATCCACATGAAGAGAGCCTCCGTGGGGGGGTAGCAACACGTAGAACAAACACAATCAGGCTGAGAATGCGCGAGGCTATAGCGTCAGCAACTCGGAGGGGAGATATGTGAGCAGGTGCGCACTGTATGGACGCTCCAGAACATGTGAGGTCTTGGCTGAAGTAGGGTCCCTCGCGCGAGCGGAGTGAGTGCCACTGGCTCTCTCTCTCTCTCTCTCTCTCTCTCTCTCTCTCTCTTCTCTCTCTCTCTCTCTCTCTCTCTCTCTCTGTGAGGGTCCTTCTCTCTCCCTGGGCTTCTCACTACCTCCCCCACGATCCCTCCCGCCTGGAATCTTAGGTAGGTTCCCCGGAGCTCGGAAAGGGAAGCTCCTGGAATAATCTTTTTTCTTTCGTTAACAATATGGAGATGAAGGTGCTTCACAGGGGAAGGGTTTTACATGATTTAAGTAGGAAGGGAGAAAGAGGGAAAGATGCGCTGCACCTTTGTAACTTTCTTATATTGAAAATGTAGGACTTACACGCCCATACATAAACACACACATATGTAGATATATGTACATTATTATTATATAATATATATATATATATATATATATATATATATATATATATATAATATATATATATTATATATATGTGTGTGTGTGAAATATATACATAAATATATGTATATATACATATATATATGTATATATATATGTATGTATATATATAATATATTTATATATATATATATATTATATATATTATATATAT
>NC_090735.1:127054234-127056734 GCF_036898095.1 Palaemon carinicauda | reverse complement strand
TCCTTAGTTCTAGCTTGGGTGGAGAGGGGGCTTGAGCGCTGATCATATGTATATATGGTCAGTCTCTAGGGCATTGTCCTACTCGATAGGGCAATGTCACTGTCTCTTGCTTCTGCCAATCATGAGCGGCCTTTAAACCTTTAAATGTGTCTCACACACAAAGCTGTTACAAAAGAGGGTCATTGTATTCATGACTTTCATTATGCAACTAATTGTGAACTACCGACGTCATGGAGACTTTCACTATCCTCCAAAGAAAATATTGTCATGGCAAAAATTGATTGACAATAGTGTGAATTATTCCAATGTAAAATGATAGCGAGCTTGATTAAATAGATTCATGAGGGTCCAGGTATCACTCTAATAATTGCTGGTAATTTCCTGATAAATACGCGATTGTTTATAACATGCAATTTTATTTATGTCTTCTTAATTAGCAATTTGACTTGAATAAGGCATAATGCATTCCACGTAACAACTTAATTTGTGCTAATCGTCTCTAATTCATTATTTCCACAATAAGAATCTTCTTTGTCCCATGAAGCACAACGTCATGGGATTTAATCATATGAAGTTCTCAATCCATAATTGGGATCACACTCATTATGAGACAATTTCAATACGAAATACTATTACCAATTATCCATCCATTGAAGGCCTTTTATGCGCATGACTCTCCAATCCTTTTATTCCAGCTGTGACCAAGCTGTGGAATGATCTTAATCAGGTAGTTCAAACTTGCAGCAAATGTTTTTATGTTGAACAGGTTGGCATAAGTCTATTTTTTTTTAGTTTATATATGACATAACTGTTTTGGTGTTGTTGCTGTTTTTAATGTGTTTTATTTTGATTGTTCATTACTTCTCTTGTAGTTTATTTATTTCCCTTTTTTTCCTTTCCTCACTAGGCTATTTTTCCCCTTTTGGAGCCCTTGGGGTTATAGCATCCAGGTTCTCCAACTAGGGTTGTAGCTTAGCTAGTAATAATAATAATAATAATAATAATAATGAAAATAATGATAATTATAACAACAACAACAGCAGCAACAACAACAGCAACAAAAATAACATCAACAACAACAACAACAGCAACAACAACAACAACAAAAATAACAACAACAACAACAACAACAATAATAATAATAATAATAGTATATTATAGTGATTCTGGAGGTACTGTTGATGTTTTCGTATCTCTGTAGTAAAGTAGACTTGTAATTATATCGGGATTTTAAAGAGCATTACTTAATATTGTCTTAATTTCCACTTTGTTTTTAAGTCCTGACCCCATCATTGTTCCTCATAAATGATAGTTTTTAAAACACTTTTTTATGTTGGTTGACTAAAGCAATGCTCTGAACGCTATGCTAAACTTGGTATGCAAGATGAAGTATTCTCAATATCTTTGCGGAATCTTAAGTTTCTTCAAAACTCTGGGAGATATTAGTTTATAAGACCACGCGCTCCATATACTGCCAAATTATGCAAAGCTATAGTTTTCCTCTATTACTTTTTCATGATCTAAAATAATTCGCTATATGGGAAACAAGTTGAAATTATATAAAAAAAACTATAGATTTATAATAAAAAAAAATCTAGCCTGGTTTCCTCACTAAACGACCTGGAACTGACATCGTCAGTAATCTGTCTTATTGTTTAATACTATTCCTGTCCTGCCATTTAACTCCCAATATCCTTCTGAGGGCTTTGAACACTAAGAATTATTTAATTAATTAATTAATTAATTAATCAATTTGATGATGATGATGATGATGATTATCATTATTATTATTATCATTATCATTATTATTATTATTATTATTATTATTATTATTATTATTATTTTATCATTATTATTATTATTATTATTATCTAAGATACAACCCTTATTATTATTATTATTATTATTATTATTATTATTATTATTATTATTATTATTATTATTATTATCATTATTATTATTAGCCAAGCTACAACCCTAGTTGGGTAAATAGAATGCTTTAAAGCGACCTACAAGCCCAAGAGCTCCAACAAGAAAAGCAGCCCAGTGGGGAAAGGAAATAAACAAATGAAAAATATGCACTGTATATGGACAGTAATGAATAAAGCATAAGAAATATATTAAGATCAGTAACAATATTGAAATAAATCTGTTATATATAAACTAAACTATGAAAGGACACTTAAGTTAAGCTGGTTAATAGAAAAACATTCGCAACAAGTTTGATCATTTGAAGTTCCACACATTTAAGCGGCCGATTAGGAAGATCATTCCACAGTCTGGTCACAGCTGGAATAAAACTTCCAGAATACTGTGTAATATTGAGCCTCATGATGGAGAAAGCATGGATATTAGAATTAACTACATTCTAATAACTACGTACAGGATGGCACAGTCTGGGAAGACCTGAATACAAAAGATGATCAAAATTTTGAAAAATCTTAAGCAACACGCACACACAACTAATTGAACGACGGTGCCAGAGATTATTATCTAGATC
>NC_090735.1:127036734-127049234 GCF_036898095.1 Palaemon carinicauda | reverse complement strand
CATCTATTTTATAAAGAAGATACGTTCAACTTTCACTCACCCCTTCTCTTTTATCCGGCCTAGAGTTGGCATGAGTACATAGCAACAAACACATAAAGCAATTTTGAGTTAAATGTAACTTTGATACAGTCTTGTAATCTTATGTTTTGACAAAAAAAAAAAAAACAAAAAAAAAAACATAAGATACAATATCTTGAAAGACACTTAACCTACATAAGGCTTTGGATATTCTGACTGCTGATCTTATCCTATTGTATAATTTAGATTGAATTTCTAAGAAAAAACAATAAATTACATCATTTAAATCTTCCGTGATATTGTATTATATTCTTTTTTGGGGTCTTTGATGAAAGTTATTCATTTTAAAAAGATAGAAATCGCTTTTTTCTTTTTTTATTAATTTTAGTAATCTTCCAAAAATAGAAAGCAATCCTAAGTAATTGTGAATTCGAGACAAGATGAAAACGTATTTTTTTGTATCGATGCCCAAAATCAAGGTACCAAATCCCTCCCGGGTGTATTCTGTGAGAAGAAAATGAACTTATACACGCACTCCATGAGCTAATTATAACCAACCTCTTCTAAATTCCGGGGTAAGACAGGTGACCCTCGATGTCTTCAATGCCAAAAGAAAAGATTTATTGGAGAAGCAGAGCGATCTTGACTAAGCTCTTGTTACAAATTCAGCGGTTCGCAGCTCTCCTAAATAGCTCCACTCTCTTCTTTAATCACTAGTTGGAAGGGTGCTTTAAAAGTGGTTCTGTCAATGCCACTTGGTTTGGCCCATCGCTCAAGAGCGGCCATGAACTACGCTCCCCCGCAAGATGCTCGCCTGGCACCCCGGATACCGCGGATACCGCGAATAATCGCGGATACCGCGGATAATCGCGGATACCGCGGATAATCGCGGATATCATGAGCGGTTCCGGTTTTATGAGCCCTCCAATTTTCAGGAGTCATTTGGAAGAGATCCTTTGCATCATCTTACAGTCACGAGGTACATGAAGAGGCAAAGCGAAATGAGGCAGTGGTGGCGAGGAAGATTCGGTTATTTAGAATGCGGGATGAAGAAGGTTCCAGAATCTACAATTTGACATGAGATGGAATATCATTTCAGATCTCCAGAGATGGTTGTTTAGGTGTCAGGGTATTGCTATTTTTAGCTTTTTCATTGATGTAATTGGATGTCAGTAAACTAACTATAGTCCATTTCTTTTAGCGATGCATATTTGCACCGACTCGCAACGGTGCCCTTTTAGCTCGGAAAAGTTTCCTGATCGCTGATTGGTTGGACAAGATAATTCTAACCAATCAGTGACCAGGAAACTTTTCCGACCTAAAAGGGCACCTCTGCGAGTCGGTGCAAATATGACTCGCTAAAAGAAATGGACTATAGGCAGTAATTTTAGTGTTCTGGAAGCCCTTCAAACATTATAAATGTCGACTGAGAAACTGAGCTTGAAACGATTTCTTCATAATATTGAGTACAAGATATTTGAATAGCTAATAGGAATATATTTCTTCATCCATAATGGAAATGAGACCATGTCAGTTGCCCAATCCTGGGGTTTATCCGGGGGAATAATTTCCTAATATCCCTTCCCCCACCCCAAGATTCTACTCCTTTTCAAAATTGGAATAAATTGGTAAGGCTTGAAGGCCGGTCATGAATGGTAGAAGCAAGGGGCAGTTATAATGCCCAGGCTATAATGATAATGACCTAGAGACTGACCAAATATATATATATATATATATTTATATATATATATATATATCTAATCTATATCTATATATATATATATATATATATATATATATATATATATATATATATATATATATATATATATATATATATAATCAGCGCCTATGTCCTCTCTCTACCAAAGCTAGGATCAGGAAGGGCCAGGCAATGGCTGCTGATGACTCATCAGGTAGAACTATAAGCTCCCCCAAACCCCTCAACCTTAGCTCACAAGGGTGGTGAGGTTTTAGACACTACAAGTAACTATCGAGCTTAAGTGGGATTCGAACCCCAGTCCGGCAGATTGCCAGTGGGGGATGTTTCCTATAGGTCACGACAATTAGTGTTTTATGATGAAACTTGATTCTGAAGTAAGAAAATGTGCGACTTGAATACCTTATTTGCACTGTGCAGACAAGGAAAGGCTATCTCTCATTGCCATTTGCATCAATATTACTAACAATGTCAGCTTAGTCAAATTCAATAACGACCTCCCCTGGCTAAACCTCTAAATTGCGCAACTTAAGACGCCACAATTTTGTTATGGATGAAGAAGTTAATTCTTATCAACTTCAAATGTACGTGGAAAAAACAACGCACATACAACCCATAGAAATAAAGAAGTATGCCATATCTACGTTTTCTTCTGCATTGCAACCGCCATTGGAATTCACGTCAAAAACCGTTGAAGTAATAATCTAATCTAAACTCTATTATTATTCCGTTATTATATTGTCTATTGTTATGCCAATGTCAACATCACTGAAAAAAGCTGCTGAATATGCGTATGAAATTGTCACCATGATATGATCACTTGTGTGCCTATAAATACCTCTGTTGTCTCTAAAATGTCTGAGCAAAGATCTACCAGTAATTTTAGTCTCCTCGAAGCGTTTTAAACGTTATAAAGTCTGTTTGAGCGAAGATCTGGCGATAATTTTAGTCTTCTGGAAGCGTTTTGAACATTATAGATGCAGTGTGAGTATAAACCTGGCAGTAATTTAGATTTCTGGAAGCGTTTTAAACGTTATAAAGTCTGTCTGAGCAAAGATCTGCCAGTAATTCTAGTCTTCTGGAAGCGTTTTAAACGTTATAAAGTCTGTCTGAGCAAAGATCTGCCAGTAATTCTAGTCTTCTGGAAGCGTTTTAAACGTTATGGATGCAGTCCAAGTATAAATGTGGCAGTAATTTTACATTTCTGGAAGCGTTTTAAACGTTATTAAAGTTAGTTGTTCAGGAGCTGTCTTTGTAATATCTCCTCCACCATCGTCATATTAGTGGCCCTGACGGAGTGCCTCAAACACCTACTTAGTGCCCTTCAAAAGTTCAAAGTTGGAGCAAATGTTTTTATGTTAACCAGGCTGACATGAGTCTTTTTTATAGTTTATATATGACATGTCTGTTTTTGACGTTGTTAATAGTTTATTTAGGACATATCTGTTTTGACACTGTTACTGTTTTTAGAATTGTTAAATTATTCTCATCATTTATTTATTTCCTTATTTCCTTTCCTCGCTGGGCTATTTTTCCATGTTGGAGCCCTTAGGCTTATAGCATCTTGCTTTTACAACTAAGGTTGTAGCTTGGCTAGTAATAATAATAATAATAATAATAATAATAATAATAATAATAATAATAATTTAGGTACGACGCCTGCTGGAATCTATGCGAGTCGCCCTTCTCCATGTCATTACCTCACTAATGAAGGACCTATTAACTAAAGTCGAGGCCCTTATGGACAGCCACTTCCAAACTGTTAAGAACACCATCAACAACTCAACTCCTGACGAAGGGTAGATCATAAAATGCAGACTGAAACCGAGTTAAATGCTGTAGGTCATAGACGCTCACCTCATGACATGTCTGGTCAGTGATAAAGCCACCCACTACTCACCTATGTTATCCCACGCCTGCAAAATATTATACTTCGTTTGCCATTTCATGAATGTTTTTTTTTTTTTTTTTTTTTTTTTAAATGTCATACCCTTTATGAAAGAAAAACTAGATATAAAGTTAGTGTAAATAATAATAATAACAATAATAATAATAATAATAATAATAATAATAATAATAGTAATAATTAATAATAACAATAATAATAATAACAATAATAATAATAATAATAATAATAATTGTACTTTAAAAAGATATTTTGATTAAGAATAGTTCAGTAACCGATAATAATATAATAATAGTATCTCTTTTTCAGAATGTAACGTGTTCATATCTGCCAAACATCTTAAGCAGCTTCTGCCAGGATAAAACAACATAAAATGGTTGTCTCTAGGGGGTCCGTAAATAATGTTTTCGTCTCCCACTGGGTAAGATTAAGTCATAGCATTGGTTAGTGAGAGAGGAGTACAATAATCCACGTTAATGACTAAACCCGAAAGAAATATGATCAAATCCTTCTTAATCGCCTGTACCGAAGGTCATAATTCAAATCTAATCCTTTCGTAGTTTTTCATTAATTCTGTAGAATATTATCTTTTTTTTTTTTAATCCTGTCTCATGAAGAGTCATCACGAAACTGACAGCTGAGGGACCCCATTTGTGTATTTATTATACTTGTCAGTTCTCAATGTCATTAATAAATCGAAAGTAACTCCAATCAAGACTTTTCACTTTTACTTTCGTGCCTTTAATTCACCACGCATACACACATACTTACATATATATATATATATATATATATATATATATATATATATATATATATATATATATATATATATATAGACAGCATATGTGTACATATATATGTATATACATGTACTGTATATATATATATATATATATATATATATATATATATATATATATATATATATATAGACAGCATATGTGTACATATATATGTATATACATGTACTGTGTATATATATATATATATATATATATATATATATATATATATATATATATATATATATAAATACATATATAATATATACACACACACACATATATATATATACACACACATCTATATATATATATATATATATATACTATATATATACACATACATACATATATATAAATACACACACACGTGGTGAAAGGCTTTGTATATTGCAATGATCAGAAAATCTGTACTAGTCAAGGCCACCCATACTAGGTTGATTTGCTGTGAGCTATCGGACAAAAGTTTCCCACTATCACCCATCCGCAGTTGACCAGCTTGGTGATGAAAATTGGCCAAACCCCAGACATGAATAAGGCCATGTCTGAGGCCTTTGTCTTACAGTGGATTAAAAAAGGCTGCATTTGATGTTGTTGTTGTTGTTGTATGTGCATATATATATATATATATATATATATATATATATATATATATATATATATATATATATATATATATATATGTAAATATATACAGATGATGATGGATTATTCATAAGTTTGTGTTCATTACATTTGCACTATAGTCCATTTCTTTTATCGAGGCATATTTGCACCGACTCACAGGGGTGCCCTTTTAGCTGGGAAAAGTTTCCTGATCGCTGATTGGTTGGACAAGATAATTCTAACCAATCGGCGATCAGGAAACTTTTCTGAGCTAAAAGGGCACCGCTGCGAGTCGGTGCAAATGCGCCTCGATAAAAGAAATGTACTATAGTATTATGTAAATCTATGTAATATGTGAAACATATTTTTTATTTTGGTTCTATAAAACAAAATATTTACTGTAATGGAAAGGCAGGAAACTATTTCTAAACATTTTGATCTTACTGTATAAACTACAGTAATAAAATTATATATATACATATATATATATATATATATATATATATATATATATATATATATATATATATATATATATATACACATATACATAAATATATATATGTATATATATATATACACACACACACACACACACATATATATATATATATATATATATATATATATATATATATATATATATATATATATATATATATATATATATATATATAAAAGTGTTATAGTACTGTGAGGTTACCAAGTTTCATTAGGAAAATTTAGTTTTCAAAATATTTTTCCCTGTTGGAGCCCTTGAGCTTATAGGATCTTGCTTTTCCAACTAGGGATATAGACTACCTTGTAATAATAATAATAATAATAATAATAATAATAATAATAATAATAATAATAATAATAACAATAATAACAATAATGATACTACTATTCCTACTACTACTACTACTACTACTACTACTACTACTACTACTACTACTACTACTAATAATAATAATAATAACATAATCTAATAATAATAATAATAATAATGAAATTATGAAATGTTTTCCTGTACTTTACAGTTCAAAGAATATATCTTAAAAGAAAACGATTTATTATCAGCATAATAATTCACTATAAGACCAGAGATTGCTTACATCACTTTAAAACAGAGGATATTAACTTTAGATTCATTTCCTTTTCTATTATGAATCATCTTCTTTTCTATTCTATAGCCTGAGAGAGGAATGCTACTCATCACCAAAAAAAAAAAAAAAAAAAAAAAAAAAAACTTTCACTTCTTATTCAAGTGGAAAGATGACGTCACGACAAAGAAGAGAAAAAGAGAAAGAACTACATTTTCTACTTATCCCAAAATATTTTTTTTATTCTTTATTTTTTTAGATGTTCATTTCAATTCTCTTTCTTTATTCTTTTTTTTTAGATGTTCATTTCCATTTTTTTTTTTTTTTTTTTTTTTGACGTTCATTTCAAAGGTTCGCCTCCATCGACGGGTTGAACTTGAAAATATTAAACAGTTTTTTAAAATTCAATTTATTACCTCCGCCAATGAAGTTGGGAAGAGGAGGTTATGTTCTTGCCCCTGTTTGTCTGTCTGTACATTTGTATGTTTGTTTGTTTGTGAACAACTTGCTGGCCACAATTTTACTCACAAAGAAGCGAAACTTTCAATGATTAATTATGTTGAAAAGGTGGAAGTGATTCAATTTCGAAAGCCCTAGGTCAAAGGTCAAGGTCAAGGTTGATCAAAAGGTCGACCGAATTCACCATTGAAATAAGCTGCTGTGGCGGAGGTCTGCACTCTCAGAGTGCTTTCCTAGTTATAACTCTAATGCCAATCCTTCTCTTACCCTCACTACTACTACTACTACTACTACTACTACTACTACTACTACTACTACTTCTAACTACATATCGGTCACTATTTATTCTTACACATAAATCACTTTGGTGTCAGACTCAAAGATTTTGACATAATTATCATCCCTGGAACGCATTTGTTTTACACATTATTATTATTATTATTATTATTATTATTATTATTATTATTATTCATCATCATCAACATCATCATCATCATTATTATTATTATTATTATTACCCTCACTATTATTTATCATTATTATCATCACCATCATTATTATTTATCATTATTATCATTATCATTTATTATTATTATCATTAATACTAGCTAAGGTACAACCCTAATTGGAAAAGCGAGATTCTATAAGACCAAGGGCGATTAACAGATAGTTGAATCATTCTACACCTAATGATGGTTTTAATGTACGGATCTGCTAACGTCAGCAAAAATCTATTTAATTTTTTTATTTCTATGATATTAAAGATTCAATATTTTATTCAATTTTAAGCATTTTAAAATTCCTTTTTATACAGTAAGATTTAGTGAGTTACTCATTTATCCATTTTCGTTTCAATAGCAATTTCTTGAGTATATATATATATATATATATATATATATATATATATATATATATATATATCCTATATATATATACATATATATATATATATATATATATATATATATATATATATATATATATACTGTATATATATACGCATATATATATATATATATATATATATATATATATATATATATATATATATATATATATGGGTGTGTGTGTATGTGTGTGTGCTTCAGTTTAGTGAGTACATAATATTATCAACTATTTAGATGCATATATCTTTAATCTATGGTGCATATGTATATTCAGAGAGAGAGAGAGAGAGAGAGAGAGAGAGAGAGAGAGAGAGAGAGAGAGAGAGAGAGAGAGAGAGAGAGAGACGTAACAGACATTAATCTGAAAATCCGGAGAGAGAGAGAGAGAGAGAGAGAGAGAGAGAGAGAGAGAGAGAGAGAGAGAGAGAGAGAGAGACGTAACAGATATTAATCTGAAAATCCGGAGAGAGAGAGAGAGAGAGAGAGAGAGAGAGAGAGAGAGAGAGAGAGAGAGAGAGAGAGAGAGATAATGTAACAGATATTAATCTGAAAATCCGGAGAGAGAGAGAGAGAGAGAGAGAGAGAGAGAGAGAGAGAGAGAGAGAGAGAGAGAGAGAGAGAGAGAGAGAGAGACGTAACAGATATTAATCTGAAAAATCCGGAGAGAGAGAGAGAGAGAGAGAGAGAGAGAGAGAGAGAGAGAGAGAGAGAGACGTAACAGATATTAATCTGAAAATCCGGAGAGAGAGAGAGAGAGAGAGAGAGAGAGAGAGAGAGAGAGAGAGAGAGAGAGAGAGAGAGAGACATAACAGATATTAATCTGAAAATCCAGAGAGAGAGAGAGACGTAACAGATATTAATCTGAAAATCCGGAGAGAGAGAGAGAGAGAGAGAGAGAGGAGAGAGAGAGAGAGAGAGGAGAGAGAGAGAGAGAGAGAGACGTAACAGATGTTAATCTGAAAATCAGGAGAGAGAGAGAGAGAGAGAGAGAGAGAGAGAGAGAGAGAGAGAGAGAGAGAGAGAGAGAGAGAGAGAGAGACGTAACAGATATTAATCTGAAAATCAGGAGAGAGAGAGAGAGAGAGACATAACAGATATTAATCTGAAAATCCGGAGAGAGAGAGAGAGAGAGAGAGAGAGAGACGTAACAGATATTAATCTGAAAATCCGGAGAGAGAGAGAGAGAGAGAGAGAGAGGAGAGAGAGAGAGAGAGAGAGAGGAGAGAGAGAGAGAGAGAGACGTAACAGATATTAATCTGAAAATCCGGAGAGAAAGAGAGAGAGAGAGAGAGAGAGAGAGAGAGAGAGAGAGAGAGAGAGAGAGAGACTTAAGGAACTTGATGGTTATATTCAGCGTGAAAGAGCATAAGGCGAAATTATGAAAGGGCAAATGATTTACCCAAAAAAAAAAAAAAAAAATGGTAAATACACCTTTAAACCGTACACATCGAAAAGGTTAAACTCTTAAAAAATTCCTATGGTATAAAAACAAACGTCCAGACTTCACCACCACAGGGGATTTGGTCAAGGTCATCTACTAAAGAATAAACTAACTACAAAGTCAAGCGGTTTCAAAGGCCCAGCCAGCCTTGCTCTATTAAGGCCGACCTTTTTTTTATGCACTACTCATTAGTCCAATAATTGGTTCAGTACCTTTGGTTCGATGTACGCCTTAGGTCACTTACAGATGAAGTAGAGGATTTACCTTATAAAAGGGGGTACATATTCCATGCCATGGAAAATGAACCCATGTACAAAAACTGCATAAAGTGACATATATTTTTCAAGGGGATCCATATTCCATGAATGACCGCATCTATAACATTTAAAAGACTTCCAGAAGACTAAATTTACTGCCAGATCTTTGCTCAGACAGCATCTAAAACTATTTATATCTTTTCTTTTTTAAACTTATTTTCATCTTCAAAAGAAATAAGATATAACTTGGGTTACTCCATCGTCTTCCAAGTAATATAAACTTAATCTGGTGATGCTATATTTGTGTCCGTAGAGCGTTCTTCAGTATTTAATCTGTATATTTATATATTGATTAGTTTATGGCTCTATAAAATTATTGAAATACACTATTGATATTCTCACCCTTTCTCACCAGACGCCAGGTAGGCCTCCAGGCCTGTCAGTCGTCCTGCTTCAAGAACTGTCTCCAAATACATTATTGATATTAACAAATAAAAATAATAACCTTTCGCAGATTTTATCACTGAAACAGCTTTATCTGTTCATAAATGATTAGATATATATTTTGCTGTAAAAGTTTAAAGGTCGCTCATGAATGGCAGAGGCAAGGGACAGTGACATTGCCCTATCAAGCAGGACAGTGCCCTAGAGACTGATCAGCGCCCAAGCCCCCTCTCAATCCAAGCTAGGACCAGGGAGGGCCAGGCAATGGCTGCTGATGACTCAGCAGATGGGCCTATAGGCTCTCCCAAACCCACTATCCTTAGCTCACAAGGATGGTAAGGTTGCAGACACTTATAGTACTAACGAGACTGAGCGGGACTCGAACCTACGACTGGCAAAACGCCAGGCAGAAACGTTACCAATCAGGTCACAACAACCCTAACTCCTGTTTCTTTAATTTTTGTCTTACATGCCACCTGTCTTTCTTTATGCTAGCATAAGATAATGATAGAGTTAATTACTTGTGATAGTGGTACAGTTGCCTTCGTTAATTCCGGTCGGCTGACGTCTGCTTAGGTTCCCATGAAGTGTACCAGAATTAATGAAGCAAACTGTACCATGTAAAGGGCGCCACATTAAAACCTTGTACGAAATATTGCCCAAATGCCCTACAGCATCAACAAGTCCATCGGTGCCCTATTGCCCACCCAAGATATTCCGCCAAAGGGGGAAATTAGCAACTCGAGGGTTTACATAGTTGCAAGTATGTTGAGGTGGGAGCAATTAAGAAGGGCGTGGCGACTGAGAATTGTAAAGTACTGTAAATCCTGCAAATGTTAAAAAGGAAGAAGAGAATAAAAAGGAAGAGGAGAAGGTGTAGGCGGTAGAGGTGAAGAGACATCATCATCATCATCATCATCATCATCTCCTCCTACGCCTATTGACACAAAGGGCCTCTGTTAGATTTCGCCAGTCGTCTCTATCTTGAGCTTTTCGATCAATACTTCTCCATTCGTCATTTCCTACTTCACGCTTCATAATCCTCAGCCATATAGGTCTGGGTCTTCCCACTCTTCTAGTGCATTGAGGAGCCCAGTTGAAAGTCTGGTGAATTAATCTCTCTTGGGGAGTGCAAAGAGCATGCCCAAACCATCTCCATCTATCCCTAACCATAATCTCATTCACATAAGGCACTCGATTAATCTCTCTTATAGTTTCATTTCTAATCCTGTCCTGGCATTCAACTCCCAATATTCATATTCTCTCATTAAAAAAACACATCCGTGTTTGCGCAAAAACTCAAGCCACTTTAAATGAATTGTCACACGTTCACGCTTAGACACCTTTAACATTTTACCATAAAAAGATGCAAAAAGTGGCTAACATTATGGAAATAATTAAGTAGCCTGCAGCTTTAATGATCATCGGGTGGAAAAGACGCTCATGTATATATATATATAGGCCTATATATATATATATATATATAATATATATATATATATATATATATATATATATATATATATATATATGTATATATATACACAGTATATATATATATAATATATATATGTAATATATATATATATGTATATATATATAGATATATATATACAAATATATATATATATATATATATATATATATATATATATATATATTATATATATATATATGTATGTATATATATTTATTTGTAGTTGCATTGCCTTTCTGAATTTTAATTCTGCAATCATTGCATTTGAACGAATGTTGTAAAGATTCATAACTTTTTCTCATTCGAACATCAATATTTTCTAAATTAACTTCTGTGTTTACAGAGGAAAATTATTTATTAACTCATTTATGCTAGCCATATGAAGTATCAGGTGTACCGAAAAATATTTGCTTGGCACTGATAATTTGCTTGGCACTGATATGGCACTTAAGAATGGTATGGGCCACAGAATCCCCTCCTGCAAAAAAGAAATAATGTCACGTCAAACCGAATAACGAAAAACAAACTTTCAACCTTGTTAACTCCATTGTCTGATCAAGAGGCCTTACTCAGCCATGCCATACGAAAACGCTTCGATAAATACCTGCCCAGATAAGGTAAAAAGGTAACGAATTGTTCTCTATCGTAGTTTATCTTATATGGGAGAGAATCCTCCAACCATGTCACTCTGACCCAGGGTTGCCAGGTTGGCCTTTTTCAGACCAAAAACCTCAAATTTGTCCCTTTTATAAAAAAATTGGATGGCCTTTAGTAATATCATGAAAACAGTTTGGCCTCAAATGCTATATTTTTGGCCTTTTTTCAGGGCAAAACCTCAAATTTGTCCTTTTTTTAAAAAATGGTTGGCCTTTAGTAATATCATGAAAACAGTTTGGCCTCAAATGCTATATTTTTTGGCCTTTTTTCAGTAATGGGTTGGCGTTTTCAAGCTGCTGTTGATTAGAAAGTTGGCCTTTTCTCACTTTGAAATACTGGCAACCCTGCGTCTGGCCTTACCCCTACATAAGGAAGTTCCTCAAGCTGAACTAATCGAAACTCGAAATGTTTCAACAATCAGCGTATAGCCTCGATGGAATTACTGATCCCATTCGTCTACTCTTTCACTCTGTCTTTTAAAACAAGGCTGCTGCTGATGCTTTTTCGGGGGGGGGGGGGTGGCGGCCCATCCCCTATCTACCCCCCCTCCCATTTCCCCTAGAATGGAACTATTATTTCAAGTCAGTTGGTGAATTGTTTCGTGGGAGCCCTGATGACCAGCTGGTATAAACATACATTGAAGGTTAAGGTGATTTTTCCGTGTTACGATTTGGAAATGAGAGAGAGAGAGAGAGAGAGAGAGAGAGAGAGAGAGAGAGAGAGAGAGATTTTAGGTATAGTTATCGCAAGGGACCGAT
>NC_090735.1:127028945-127031445 GCF_036898095.1 Palaemon carinicauda | reverse complement strand
TGTGCACTAACATACGCACACGCAGAAAACATTGAGATGCAGAGAGGGGTAGATTGGCATACATACAGGTAGACAGATATACATAGGCCAAACAAAATGGTTTGTTATATAATGCGTCTTCTGCTATGTTTTGGCTAAAACATACTATTAGAGATAAATAAAAGTAAAAAGAAAAATACTGCCAGAGACAATAGAAAGGTTTGTTATATAATGCGTCTTCTAAATTTTGGAAAAGCTAAAACATACTATTAAAGATAAATAAAAGCTTAAAAAAATACTGCCAGAGACATAAATAAATGTAAAGAATATACAGTCATCATTATTAATGACTTCACACAAAGAAGTATTGTGGAATCCTTTTTTTAAATCTTGTATTATCCTCTTCTTTTAAATCTGATCTATCTAGTATCATCTAGTAACTGGCCGTTTCGGGATCCCCTTCCCTGTACTGATACAATATTCATATTTGTTTTTTCATTGTAAGACCGGTGATGTTAGTTATAAGACTAAAGTGTAACTCCAGTTAAAATTTATAAATTTTATATGTTTATATATATGTGTATATATATATATATATATATATATATATATATTTACATATATATATATATATATATATTATATATATTTACATATATATATATATACTATATATATATATATATTTACATATATATGTATATATAGATGTGTGTTTGTGTGTGTGAATATATATATATATATATATATTATATATATATATACATATATATGTATATATCATATATACATATTTTATATATATATATATATATATATATATATATATATATATATATATATATATATATATAAATGTGTGTATGTATTAATAGAATCTTTTTCTCCACCACCGTACCTTTTAGAAGAAGGAAAAGAAAAATAAAGATATGTTCATATCTCCACAAAAAAAAAAAAAAAAAATTACTTTCAAACTTTGACGATCTTGCAACAAACAAGACAGCATTCACACACAAGGTGTAACTGAAATCGTGATTAACCCATTGGTCGAGAGGATCACCTCCTTTGACTTATTATTATTATTATTATTATTATTATTATTATTATTATTATTATTATTATTATTATTTGTTGTTGTTGTTGTTATTATTATTACTAGCTAAGCTACAACCCTAGTTGGAAAAGCAAGATGTTATAAGCCCAAGGGCTCCAAAAGGGTAAAATAGCCCAGTGAGGAAAAGAAATAAGGAAATAAATAAACAGTATAAGAAGTAATGAAAATTAAAATAAAATATCTTAAAAACATTAACAACATTAAAACAGATATTTGATAGATAACTGTCATCCAGGTTAATTTTGAAATAAGTATTTATTTTCATTAGATGCTAAACATTTATCATCATCTTCATCTCCTCCTACGCCTATTAATACAAAGGGCCTCGGTTAGATTTCGCCAGTCGTCTCTATCTTGAGCTTTTAAATCTATACTTCTCCATTCATCACCTCCTGCTTCGCGCTTCATAGTCCTCAGTCATGTAGGCCTAGGTCTTCCAACTCTTATAGCCCCTTGTGGAGCCCAGCTGAACGTTTGGTGAACTAATCTCTCTTAGAATATTTTTTATCAGTTTTTGCTGTAAATACATCTGTAAACATATTGCTTCATAGGATATATTTGATGTTCTTCTTCGGCGGATTTGAAGACCCGTGTCCTCAACGTAATCGCAGCCATCAATGTAATAAATTATCCGCAGTCACGTAGAGTAATTGGAGCTACATGAATCCCACAGAGTTTCATCTCATTGACAGAGAGAGAGAGAGAGAGAGAGAGAGAGAGAGAGAGAGGAGAGAGAGAGAGAGAGAGAGAGAGAGAGAAAGAGAGAGAGAGAGAGAGAGGTTATGAATCGCTCCTTTGTGCGGCTTTACTATTTTACAACCTAGTCTTTATTAGCAAAGAAAAAATAATTTGTATATCAGTTTGAAGGCTTTTTATTCATTATGCATACACACATATATATATATATATGTACATATATATATATATATATATATATATATATATATATATAATATGTATATATATATATGTATATATGTAAATTATATACATATATATATAATATGTGTGTGTATATATATATATGTATATATATGGATATATGGATATATTGTATATATATATATATATATATATATATATTTATATGTATGTATATATACATATATATATGAGTGTGTGTGCGCGTGTGTATACATGTGTGTATACATGTGTGGGTTCCTTTTACTTCTTTTTTACTGTATAGATAAACAGAACTCCAGGAATGTATAAATGTAAGCATAAACGAAGCAGTATAAATCAGTAAAAAAAAGTTCAGAAATTATATTTTTCTATCCTCCAACTTCTCTGTTTAGGTTAAAACGTTAAACCTGGGATTATAAAAGAAGCATGGATATTAGCAATGTCTTAAGTCCAGGTACACTTATGAAATTATTGTCGTTCTTGAAAAATGTTGATGAGACTTTC
>NC_090735.1:127016445-127023945 GCF_036898095.1 Palaemon carinicauda | reverse complement strand
ACCACGTGTGTCAAAAAAGTGTGGTAGGAAGGTAGAGGCTAGAGAATTGGTAGTTGGCAAATTATCCAACGATCGTTTCCTTATTAGTAATGAATATTTTTACCAAAAAAAAATTGTTTGAATTTTTAATATGCTATCGTAAGCAACCTGGGTTTACTTATGAAAGTGTTTATTATTTCCATTCTCCATCAAAACACATGGATGATAAGTCATATCTCTGTATAAGTGACCAAGATAACAATCATCAGCATAGTTAAGGTTGGTGGGACGAGTTTGGGATAGCGCTGCCAAATGGAATTTCCTCGAATGGAGAATATCATTATTCATTACAAATTCAAATCCTTTAAGGATTAATAGTAATATCAAAAAGTGCATGACTATGGTGTAATTTAGTGTCCTTATAATCAGCGTAATCAAGAAAGACAAATCGAATAATGAAAAAGAAAATTGTCACATTTCTGAGTCTTCGCCAACGCCTGACTACGTTACGTCATCCATCTGCGAATTTGTGTTTGTTGATAAGGGCGTTCCCGAGTGTAAATCAGTTATAAAATATACCTTATCATCATTTCATTTGTAAATGTATGCATGTCAGTAAAGCTGTTTCTTTATTCAATATAGGTTAAAAGAATGCATTAAGTATAATGAGATTTATTTATAGTAACTTTGACGTGCTTAGACGGTATGCTTCTTCAAATCATATTCAGTATTTGTGGGAAGTACTGTGTTCAATATTTATATATTTCTACCTTTAAATACTTTATTCACGAATTTTCCCTGTTAGAGCCCTTGGGCTTATAGCCTCTTGCTTTTCCAACTAGGGTTGTAGCTTGGCTAGTAATAATAATAATAAGAAGAAGAAGAATTACTAATTCCTGGAGTACACTCGAAAGAATATAGATTTTGTGAGTCACCAGAATCCATAAAAAGCGATTAAATTTTCGCGTTCCCAAAATTTCGACTCGATTTGTTCTCATCTGCCAATCATGAGACCGGAAGGAGATACCCCCCTCCGCCTCCCCCTTCCTTTCCTCCCCCTACCCCTTCTGATCAGGTGGCGAATTGCGTAAAAATCTAAAATGCAGAACTTGCTGAGTCGTGAGGACTTAACCAGGATGCGTGAGAGGCAGATCAGCATTTTGAATGCTTGTCCGTTACTTCATCAAGATGGCCGCTCTCATAGAATCACTAACCTCTTTTTTGGCCGTTCTTCTCTTTTAAAGTTTTCCATCCTTGTTTTTTCTTTCTTTCTTTTTGCATCTGCAAGAGCTATGATTCAACCTGGACCTGCGCTCATAAGTATATTCACATATGTTTGTGTGAATATCTGTACACTTAAAAACTGACCGTAAAAACGATAAAAATCTGGGAATAAATGTTTGCCAGACATTTACCGTTTTAAAAACGAATGTATTGACGTTATAGATTGATATTACGGTCACTAACCGGTAAAGATAATAACAGATTAGGGTAAAATTACAGTCGTCTGTATTTACTGAAATACGGCTGATAACCGTATATTTTTTACGGAGAATATCCGATTAGAATTAGGTTTTTTTTTAAGTGTGCGCAAAGAAATCGAAGGCACGTATGATTTTTCTACGCAAATTAACCTACGAGTAAAATCGAATTCAATGTCTGATCCTGAGATCTTGAAAACGTCTAGAGAGACGGATCCGACCAGGATCATACCGGATCTGACCAGGATTATACCGGATCCGGTTAGGATCTTACTGGATCCGACCAGGATCATACCGGATCCGACCAGGATCATACCGGATCCGACCAAGATCTTACTGGATCCGACCAGGATCATACCGGATCCGACCAGGATCATACCGGATCCGACCAGGATTATACTGGATCTGACCAGGATCATACCAGATCTAACCAGGATCATACCGGATCCGACCAGGATCATACCAGATATTATACCGGATCCGACCAGGATCATACCAGATCCGACCAGGATCATACTGGATCCGACCAGGATCATACCAGATCCGACCAGGATCCGACCAGGATCATACCTTTGTGTCTTTCTTTGTGTCTATCTGCATATAAATTCATCTGTTTAGATACATTGTATTCCTGTACGTAAACGTGTTGTATTGATGCGTGATTTAGTACAGTCTAGTTAAAAAATACAATTTGAACTTTCAGTTGTAGGACGTACTATAATCAGTAAGTTGAAGTAAGCATCTCTCTCTCTCTCTCTCTCTCTCTCTCTCTCTCTCTCTCTCTCTGTGAGCATTCATTTGTAATATATTCAGTAAGCCAAAGTAAGCGTCTTCTCTCTCTCTCTCTCTCTCTCTCTCTCTCTCTCTCTCTCTCTCTCTCTCTCTCTCTCTCTCTGTAAGCATTCATTTGTAATATAAGCAGTAAGTCAAAGTAAGCGTCTTTCTCTCTCTCTCTCTCTCTCTCTCTCTCTCTCTCTCTCTCTCTCTCTCTCTCTCTCTCTCTCTCTCTGTGAGCATTCATTTGTAATATATTCAGTAAGCCAAAGTAAGCGTCTTCTCTCTCTCTCTCTCTCTCTCTCTCTCTCTCTCTCTCTCTCTCTGTAAGCATTCATTTGTAATATAAGCAGTAAGTCAAAGTAAGCGTCTTTCTCTCTCTCTCTCTCTCTCTCTCTCTCTCTCTCTCTCTCTCTCTCTCTCTCTCTCTCTCTCTCTCTCTCTCTCTGTAAGCATTCATTTGTAATATAAGCAATAAGTCAAAGTAAGCGTCTTCTCTCTCTCTCTCTCTCTCTCTCTCTCTCTCTCTCTCTCTCTCTCTCTCTCTCTCTCTCTCTCTCTCTGAGTATTCATTTGTAATATAATCAGTGGCATATGAGTTTTGAGCTTCCATTTGGAGATACAAGGCAGTTAAAGACCTTAATTAACCAGTAATACATCTTCTTAAGAGTATATTGCACATTCCAAGAGTAATCAAACTATCGTAATGTACTTTCCAAATGCATTGAAGTAGAACTCAATACTTAAAAAAAAAAAAATATTACGTCAATAGGAGTATTGGAAAATGAAAAAAGTCAGATTAGAGAGTCTCTCTAATGGAATGATAGGACTGACCGCTAAAAAAAAAGTAAGGATCATTATATTACCATTATCTACGCTTCAAAGTACAATGAGGAAGGTAAATGGGGTTTAGAACAAACGGTGTTTTGAGAGAAACAGCCTACAATATAATGACAAAGAGACGTTCTTCCACCATCATGGATTAGAGTTCTCTTGCTTGAGGGTACACTCGGGCACACTATTCTATTTCATTTCCTTTCCTCTTGTTTTGTTAAAGTTTTTATCGTTTATATAGGAAATATTTATTTTTATTGACATTACTGTTCTTAAAATATTTTATTTTTCCTTGTTTCCTCTCCTCACTGGGCTATTTTCCCTGTTGGAGCCCCTGGGCTTATACCATCCTGCTTTTCCAACTGGGGTTGTAGATTAGCAAATAATAATAATAATAATAATAATAATAATAATAATAAGCAACAGAATCATTAGTGAAAGTGAAGATTTTTAAATATTGAAAAGTGAATTTTACTTAAATTCTGCAAAATATCTATTAATATTCTAGTGTTTTTTCGATTAGATAAAAAAAAAGATAAAAATATTTTTCTAAGGCATTTTTATATAAATTCTGCAAATTACTAACAATATTCTAGTGTTGTTTTGATTATATATATATATATATATATATATATATATATATATGTGTGTATATATATATATATATATATATATATATATATATATATATATATATGTATGTATGTATGTATGTATGTATATGTAATTTTTTTTTTTTTTTTTTCTTTACTGGTACCCGGCCTTCATTCTATACCCGGGTCGCCCTCACGTTTCTACTGGAATGCCAACGAGCGAAGGGGCAACTAGACGACACGGATTTTGATCGGTATCAATAGTGTTTGAAATCTCCGAAGGCTAATGATCTGTACACTGTGGAAAAAAAGGGGGGCTTGTCTGTAAAGATGATAAAATACCACAGACCATTTTAACGTTCTTTTTTTTGGGGGGGGGGGGGGGTGAGGGGTTGTCTGTAGATATTACATAACCCCACAGAGCATTTTAAAGTTTTTTGGGTTTTTTTTTGGCTTGTCTGTAAGGATGCCTAAAACCCCACAGACTATTTTCTCAACGTTTTTTTTAGGGGGTAGAGCACAAAAGAGGTGACTGACGTCGCAAATTTAAAGGTTAATGGGGGGAAAATGAAGTTAGAATATGGCAGAAAAAATACTGATAATAACGATTTACAAATCATGGAGATAATGTACCCATGATGTATTAGTAAAGAATATATTAACTTGATAGAACAATTATGTAACCGTGAACGATCGGGCCGAAAATTTTTTCGAAAATTTTCGGCCGATTTTCGGGCAGAAAATTTTTCCGAAAATTTTTTCGAAAATTTCGACCAATTTTCACCCTCTTTTTTTTTCATTTTTTCTTTCTTTTTGTATCTGCAAGAGCTATGATTCAACCTGGAGGTAATGCAAAGGTATATATTGACTTGATAATAACAATTAACTATGAACAAAAGCTATGAATATTTCACAAAGGAAGATAAAAACATAGATTTTAGAATTATTCTAAAACCACTATGCCTTATCCAGTACCTATAATTTACTTCTAATACACCAGCTTTTCTAGAGTACGTATAAAAAAAGATAGTTGGGAAACACATTTCTTCTTGGAAATATTCCATAGACCCTTGACCATTACCATCACACGGAGATTACGGAGATTACCTCGTGTTAGCAAAGATTATAGGGGGGTTTGAAGAAGTAGCCCTTGAGAGGCAAGTACAGTTGGCTTCATCAATACCGGTACATTTCATTGGAAGCTAAGATGTCTTTTGCTGTAAATAGTAGAGAAACGTTTTTACTATTTTCATTTTGGGCGTTTATCCAAGTTAATAATTTTTCCTTTAACTATACTCAATCTTTCGTTCGCTTTATGAAAGATTAAACACAAAAAAAAAAAAAAAAAAAAAAAAACAGAAAACGAAAAGATCAGATGTAGGCTATTGCTCGTTTTCCGTGAGTGAATTAGATTGAGTGGAATTTTTCTCTCCTCTTTCTTGTTCTTGCTGCGAGAACGTGCTTGAAGTCTGTCTACCTCACTCTTAACTGATTGCTAATCCTCGCAGACGCACATGCACGCATCTACTTCGACTGCTATTACCACTTCTGCTTCGAAGACTCAAACATTATAAAGCATTAATAATTGTAGTAGTATGATTGATTGATTTGATATGTCAGGATGCCAGAAAACCTCAAATCAATCAATCAATCAATCTTGCTGCTATAAGTATTAGTGCCCATTATTATTATCATTATTATTACTTGCTAAGTTACAACCCTAGTTGGAAAAGCAGGATGCTATAAGCCCAAAGGCTCCAACAGGAAAAATACCCCAGTGAAGAAAGGTAATAAGGTAATAAACTGAAAGAGAAGTTTAAGAATATGTGGAAAAGCAGGATGCTATAACCCCAAGGGCTCCAACAGGAAAAATACCCCAGTGAGGAAAGGTAATAAGGAAATAAACTACAAGAGAAGTTTAAAAACAATAACAACCCCAAAATGATTTTTTTTCATATACAAACCATAAAAACTTCAAAATAACAAAAGGAAGAGAAACAGGATAGAACAGTGCCAGAGTGTACCCTTAAACATATAATATTTGAGTGCTTTTTTTTTTTTTTTTTTTTTTTTTTTTACCACTACAAGTCGTTAATTTCAAATATATTCACAAGTGTACTCTAATTCAAAAGACAGAAATTAAGAAATGTCAAGCAATGATAGTGTTCGTAGATATAAAAATTATATGGTTTTATTCTGGTTCTTTGATGTATATAGATATCCTCATCAACATCATCATCATCATCTTCTCCTACGCCTATTGACGCTAAGCTTCTCAAAAAAAAAAAAAATAATAATAATAATAATAATAATAACAATTCTAGCACTCCGCTACGCCCGGGACTGGGGGCCATTCTGTATGTATATAGATATATATCAAGAAAATTCTCTCTCTCTCTCTCTCTCTCTCTCTCTCTCTCTCTCTCTCTCTCTCTCTCTCTCTCTCTCGATTCACCGTGATACAAGGTCATGATTGAGAGGGTGACACGCCGTCAAGAAGGGATTGAGAGAGTGACACGCCGTCAAGAAGGTTGCCACAACCATGGATGAGCTATGCCAATATTACAGCATTTTTTACGCTAAATCCAGATTAAGAAAATAGATCTGGGCTATATTTCACTGTTGGAGCCCTTGGGCTTATAGCCTCCTGCTTTTCCCCACTAGGTTTGTAGCTTAGTTAATAATAATAATAATAATAATAATAATAATGATAATAATAATAATAATAATAATAATAATAATAATAATAATAATATTATGATAATAATAATATGTATAAAGCCTATTCAGAGGATGAGCAGGCCCAGATAAACAGACGCATTATATTATTATTATTATTATTATTATTACTATTATTATTATTACTTGCTAAGCTACAACCCTAGTTGGAAGAGCAGGATGCTATAAGCCCAGGGGCCCCAACAAGGAAAATAGCCCAGTGAGGAAAGGAAACAAGGAAGAATAAAATATTTTAAGAACAGTTATAACATTAAAATGAATATTTCTTATATAAACTATAAAAACTTTAACAAAACAATAGGAAGAGATTATGTTTCTGAATGTTTCACTTCACTAACTTGAAATCAAATTAATGTGATCATAACTCTCTCTCTCTCTCTCTCTCTCTCTCTCTCTCTCTCCTCTCTCTCTCTCTCTCTCTCTCTCTCTCTCTCTCTCTCTCTCTCTCTCTCCCAAAAGTGATTTCCATCGTAGGAGAAGGAATACAGAAAAGCTATCTGATCAAGTAGGCACTTACCGTTTATTCTTTAAAGATGAAAGCGGGTCTCTATTCCATACACATTAAACTGTTGGGGATTCCAAGAAGAGCTTCGCCTACCGTTTGTATAGGGACCCAGCGCCTCTGTCTGTAGGTTTTGCTAAAGATGAAAGCGGGTCTCTATTCCATGCACATTAAACTGTTGGGGATTCCAAGAAGAGCTTCGCCTATCGTTTGTATAGGGACCCAGCGCCTCTGTCTGGAGATCTTACCTAGCGCGTAAACCTGGTAGTTCTCTCCAGCTCACGAAAGATACAAGTCTTTGACGAGAAAGAAAATGGTGAAGCGAATTGGAGCTTTTGTTCTGCAAATCTGAAGTAATGTTTCTTACGATGTGGGCTTTAGATAAAAACAAACTCTGGTGGTGGAATCTTGAAGCTGTTTCGATTCTTTATTTTGTCTCTATCCTTTTTCATAACAAATATTTTAAATCTGATGAATGAATTATATTTATTTCCTTATCCTTTGTCATTTTAGTTTACAAATATCATTAAAATTTAAAACTACATTGTGGAATCTTGAAGCTGTTTCTATTTTTTATTTTGTCTCTATGCTTTTTCAT
>NC_090735.1:127006445-127011445 GCF_036898095.1 Palaemon carinicauda | reverse complement strand
TAAGTTTGTCTACGATGCGTGATGCGATACTCTGCAATTATCATTTTGTTAATCTTACAGGAGTTTTATTCTCACTATATGCGTATAAGATGTTACTGGTCTTAAGAGATGAAGCGTTTGTGTATTTTTTTCTAATTTTGTGAGATGTAGTTGGAGCGGCGTTTGAAATAAGTAAAGATGTTTGTTTGACCTTGAGATTATTATCATTTCTGGTCGGTGTTATCATGAGATAGATGGTAAAGTTTGTCTGATTTCTTATGGCGTTTCTGTTCGGTGTTATCATGAGATAGATGGTAAAGATTGCCTGATTTCTTATAGCATTTCTGTTTGATGTTATTATGAGATAGATGGTAAAGTTTGCCTGATTTCTTATAGCGTTTCTGTTCGGTGTTATCATGAGATAGATGGTAAAGTTTGCCTGATTTCTCATAGAGTTTCTGTTCGGTGTTATCATGAGATAGATGGTAAAGTTTACTTGATTTCCTATGGCGTATCTGTTTGGTGTTATCATAAGATAGATGGTAAAGTCTGCCTGATTTCTTACAGCGTATCTGTTCGGTGTTATCATAAGATAGATGGTAAAGTTTGCTTGATTTCTTATAGCGTTTCTGTTCTGTGTTATCATAAGATAGATGGTACAATTTGCCTGATTTCTTATGGCGTATCTGTTCAGTGTTATCGTAAGATAGATGGTAAAGTTTGCCTGATTTCTTATAGCGTTTCTGTTCGGTGTTATCATGAGATAGAAGGCAAAGTTTGCCTGATTTCTTATAGAATTTCTATTCGGTGTTATCATAAGATAGATGGTAAAGTTTACCTGATTTCCTATGGCTTATCTGTTTGGTGTTATCAGAAGATAGATGGTAAAGTTTTCCTAATTTCTTATAGAGTGTCTGTTCGGTGTTATCGTAAGATAGAAGGTAAACTTAGATTAAGGAAGCTTCAATTATAATTATCAAATCTTTTACATATTATTTTTCTCATTTTCCTCAGTGGCCACTTTCCTCTTGCCTAGGGTAGAAGAGACTCTTTAGCTATGGTAAGCAGCTCTTCTAGAAGGGCAATCCAAAATCAAACCATTGTTCTCTAGTCTTGGGTAATTCCATAGCCTCTGTACCATGGTCTTCCACTGTCTTGGGTTAGAGTTCTCTTGCTTATTCTTATGTTGTTACTCTTCTTTAAAAAGAAAATTTATTTTTCCTTTTTTCCTTTCCTCACTGAACTATTTTCCCTTTTGGAGCCCCTGGGCTTATAGCATCCTGCTTTTCCAACTAGGGTTGTAGCTTCGCAAGTAATAATAATAATAATAATAATAATAATAATAATAATATATTTCACTTTTCCAAATATAGCTCAATCTAATATTACTCTTCAAGAATTGGCTAACTTTATGTACTAAATTATAATACTTTGTTTAGACAAACACATTCCCACGTGAAATACTTTGCAACTTTAGCCAATGCAACATCATGCATTTCTATGGAAAGAAAAAAGAATATTTCAAATAAATATCACATTAAGGGTGATTTCCATGTACAGTTGGATGCAGAAATTCTTGGTACACCTCGCTCCAAGGAAATGTACCCAGCCACACACTCACTGCGCAGAGTTCCTGTGCTTAGCCCCACCCAGCACCTCTGCCATCTCTGCCTACACTATATGTTTGGTCACTGGCTTTGAAGTAAGAGTGTGACAAGGTGTACTTCCTCGGATATACTTCTTTTTCTATTTTTATGTTTATCTCTGAGTATCCCATTTTCATACACACACACTTATATATATACATACATACATATATATATATATATATATATATATATATATATATATATATATATATATATATATATATAATCTTCATCGTCATCTCCTCCTACGCCTATTGACGCAAAGGGCCTCGGTTAGATTTCGCCAGACGTCTCTATCTTGAGCTTTTAATTCAATACTTTTCCATTCATCATCTCCTACTTCACACTTCATAGTCCTCAGCCATATAGGGCTGGGTCTTCCAACTCTAGTGCCTCGTGGAGCCAAGTGAAAAGTTATATATATATATATATATATATATATATATATATATATATATATATATATATATATATGTGTGTATATATTAGCAGAATCCTTGGTATGGTGCTGGAAGATCCTAAAAGCTGAAGTAATGGTATCCTATTAAAGGAATAAGCCAGCCATCGCCCATTACTTTGTGGGATGTGGAAGAGTGTTAAGACTGATTCTTCCCCAATATTCCACCCGGCAGAAGGTGGAGCTGTGCTTAACCTTTAACCTCTCGATGTCTTTTACTTCAAAGTTAATGTTGCCTTTGTGATGGGAATAAGATTCGAGGCTTGACACCCATACTTCGAGAATTGCTTATTCTGCTGTTAGCGTCGTCCTAAATCATGATAAGACGCAAGGATTGTATTGGTTCTCAAATCACTTATCATTTGATTTCAGTGATGTTTCTCTTTTAAAATCAAGCGGTTTGATTTCAGTAATGTTTCTCTTTTAAAATCAAGCGGTTTGATTTCAGTAATGTTTCTCTTTTAAAATCAAGCAGTTTGATTTCAGTAATGTTTCTCTTTTAAAATCAAGCGGTTTGATTTCAGTAATGTTTCTCTTTTAAAAGCAAGCGGTTTGATTTCAGTAATGTTTCTCTTATAATCAAGCGGTTTGATTTCAGTAATGTTTCTCTTTTAAAATTAAGCGGTTTGATTTCAGTAATGTTTCTCTTCTAAAATCAAGCGGTTTAATTTCAGTAATGTTTCTCTTTTAAAGTCAAGCGGTTTGATTTCAGTAATGTTTCTCTTCTAAAATCAAGAGGGAATTAAATCTTTTTATTTTAGAAATTGCCAGACACTGACGAAGCCTCTGTTACGCTTTAATGAACAAATATATATTTTTTAATCAGAATTTTTTACCATTTTTATCTGCCATCTAATTCAACTACGCTTTAATGAACTAATATATACTTTCCAATCAGAATCTTTTACCATTTTTATCTACCATCTAATTTCCGTTATCTGGTAAGGTTATCTCATATATCTAGCAAGCACGCAAGAATTTCCAGTTAATGAATCGTAATTTAAATATTGTTTTTGTCTTAAAGTTCACGCTTATCAACTCGTTTCTATAAACAAGGTCTCACTTCAATTCTCACGTTCCAGATGAGTTGTGATGTGCAAGAGAAGTGACAGTGTTAAATTGCTCTCTTAAAAAAAAAAACAAAGTCATGTGCAATATGGGTCAGGTGCTTGAGCATGACATGTAAATATGTTATGCTTGCATTGCTAGAAATGTAAACAAAGTAATTTTTCTATAACGTTAAAATAGTGAGGGAAAGAAAGATGCTTTTTTTTTTTTTTTCTTAACAAGGAAATTACCAAGCTAGACTGTAATCTTAAAAAGAAACAAAGTCATGTCCAATATGGGTCAGGTGCTTGAGCATGACATGTAAATATGTTTTGCTTGCATTGCTAGAAATGTAAGCAAACCAATTTTTTCTATTACGTTAAAATAGTGAGGGAAAGAAGATTGCTTTTTTTTTATTTTCTTAATAAGGAAATTACCAAGCTAGACTGAAATCTTAAAAAGAAACAAAGTCATGTGCAATATGGGTCAGGTGCTTGAGCATGACATGTAAATATGTTATGCTTGCATTGCTAGAAATGTAAACAAACACATTTTTTCTATTACGTTAAACTAGTGAGGGAAAGAAAGATGCTTTTTTATTTTCTTAACAAGGAAATTACCAAGCTAGACTATAATCTTAAAAAGAAACAAAGTCATGTCCAATATGGGTCAGGTGCTTGAGCATGACATGTAAATATGTTATGCTTGCATTGCTAGAAATGTAAACAAAGCAATTTTTTTCTATAACTTTAAACTAGTGATGGAAAGAAGAATGCTTTTTTTTTCTTAACAAGGAAATTACCCAGTTAGACTATAATGGCTTTGATAGTTGTAAACTTTCACAGCCTGAATCTTCATAAATGTCAATCCTACTTGAGCTCATGATAAAATTAAAGAATATATTTCATTATGAACAAAACAGAACACAACCATTACCATTGACACTTTAGTTTTCAAAGAGGAAGATGAAATAAATTGAGGCTCAGTAAGTCACTGATAAAAATTATTATAAAATAACGAACTCAATATGAATTAAATTGAGGCTCAGTAAGTCACTGATAAAAATTATTATAAACATAATAATGAACTCAACATGAATTAAAGGAAATGGATGTGCATGACATATACTACTATAGATCGATACATACATAAATTCCTACATACAATCATGTAAAGGAAAGTCACTCAGTAGAAAGGGGGAGAGGCAGTTCATTCCATATTATCACTGACGAGAGATTTAGACTGATAGCATTATAGTGTTGTGACATATAAAGGAACTATGTCTGTCTATCTGTCTGTCTGTCTGCCTGTCTATCTGTATGTCTCTCTGTCTGTCTGTCTATCTGCCTGTCTGCCTGTCTATTTGTCTGTCTCTCTGCCTGTCTGTCTGTCTGTCTATCTGTCTGTCTGCCTGTCTGTCTATCTGTCTGTCTGCATGTCTGCCTGTCTATCTCTCTGTCTCTCTGTCTGCCTGTCAATCTGTCTGTCTTTCTGTCTATCTGTCTGTCTGCCTGTCTGTCTATCTGTCTGTCTGTCTATCTGTGTGTCTAAATGTCAGTCTGTCTGTCTATCTGTCTGTCTGCCTGTCTATCTGTCTGTCTCTCTGCCTGTCTGTCTGTCTGTCTGTCTGCCTGTCTGTCTATCTGTCTGCCTCTCTGTCTGCCTGTCTGTCTATCTGTCTGACTGTCTGTCTCTGTCTGTCTGTCTGTCTGAGGGGATTGCTTGCAAAAGGAGTCCGCATACACTTGGGGATGTTGTCATTCTCCACCCAAGCTAGGACCAGGAAGGGCCAGGCAATGGCAGTAAATGACTCAGCAGATATAACTATACTCTCCCACATACCCCGCATCCTTAGCTCACTAGGATGG
>NC_090735.1:126998945-127001445 GCF_036898095.1 Palaemon carinicauda | reverse complement strand
TTTTTTTTTTTTTTTTAGTGTGACCAATTGCTTCTGCAAAAAAACAAAAGAGAATCACAAGTCTTCGGTTGTGTTTCCTGTTCTTCTTTAAAAGACATTCTCTCAACGGTGCACAAATAAATATTTAATTTTTTTGGGAAGCCTAAAGTTCTTTTACGTTTTATTGAAGAAAAATACACTCCTTCACACACTAGGCTGGCTTCATCGTTACTCAATAATCTTCATACCGGACTCCTAAGGACTGTTGCAAGATTCTAAGTACGTTGATGAAATAATTTCACCTTATAGTGTTACGTTTTCGTGCGACCAATTGCTTCTGCATAAAAAAAAGAGAATCACAAGATTAGTATGTTTTCTAAGCAAAATAAACATACAGAATCCTCAATAAATCAGCTTCAGCAGACTCCTAAGGACTGTTGCAAGATTCTAAGTACGTTGATAAAAGAATTTCACCTTGTAGTGTTTTCGTGCGACCAATTGCTTCTGCAAAAAAAAAAAGAAAAAAAAAAGAATCACAAGATAAACATACAGATACCTCAATAATTTAGCTTCAGCAAATATAATATAAAAAAGAATTTATAGATGTATTCCCGATGCAAATCATTGTACTTCATTTAAAATACCAGATCAAATAAGACCCTCAATTCTATTAACTTTCACTCTTCGTGTTTCGTCAAAATGTCTCTCCTCTTCTTTCCCATCTACTTCTTCGTACTCATTCTCCTTCTTCTCATCTTCTCCCTTCGCCTCCTTCCACTCTCCTTCATATATCATTCACTTGGAAGGGAATACTCGGTAATAATCCCCCAGACTGAAGATATCATTCAATTAGCCTGGAGGATGGATGACACAATGCTCATTATCGAGTTACCTCACGGTAAAGAGAGAGAGAGAGAGAGAGAGAGAGAGAGAGAGAGAGAGAGAGAGAGAGAGTATATGATACTATGATGGGTTCTCATTTGGATGTTGTATTTCAACCCAATGAGAAAATGAGGAATTGTTTGTAATTGGAGAGAGAGAGAGAGAGAGGAGAGAGAGAGAGAGAGAGAGAGAGATAGAGGGAGAGAGAGAGAGAGAGAGAGAGAGAGTATGATACTAAAATAGGTTCTCATTTGGATATTTATGTGTTTCAACCCAGTAAGAAAATGAGAAATTGTTTGCAATTGGAGAGAGAGAGAGAGAGAGAGAGAGTATGATACTATGATGGGTTCTCATTTGGATGTATTTTGACCCAATGAGAAAAGGAGAGATTGTTTACAATTGGAGAGAGAGAGAGAGAGAGAGAGAGAGAGAGAGAGAGAGAGAGAGAGTTTGATACTATGATGAGTTCTCATTTGGGTGTTGTATTTTAACCCAATGGTAAAATGAGAGATTGTATATAATTGGATAGAGAGAGAGAGAGAGAGAGAGAGAGAGAGAGAGAGAGATAAAATATGATGGGTTCTAATTTGAATGTTTATGTATTTCAACCCCATGAGAAAATGAGAGATTGTTTGTAATTGGAGAGAGAGAGAGAGAGAGAGAGAGAGAGAGAGAGAGAGAGAGAGACTGTAATTTACCATTGTATGCGACCAGTCAAATTATGCTGGCTACATATTTAGATAGATATACATACACGCACCCACTCTCACCAGGGTATAACTGCTACCTCTCCCCTCTACCAGAGGGACGACCGAGTAGTTATATGTCGGGCAATGTATGTGTATGTATATATATATATATATATATATAGAGAGAGAGAGAGAGAGAGAGAGAGAGAGAGAGAGAGAGAGATATGATGGGTTCTCATTTGGATGTTGTATTTTAACCCAATGACAAAATGGGAGATTGTTTATAATTGGAGAGAGAGAGAGAGAGAGAGACTTTCTCTATTATGTAGGAAAGATTCTCTCTCTCTCTCTCTCTCTCTCTCTCTCTCTCTCTCTCTCTCTCAGTGGAACGTATTATTCATAATTTTCTTTTCTCGTTTAGTTCAAGGGTCGAAAATAATGTGTTTACAATAGAATTATGAATTCTTGAAGAAATAACAAATGTAGACTACCACAGCCTCATCACGCTTAGCACAAATCAGTCCAGAGGTAACGGATACATATTGGAATTGAAAAGATACAACACTATTCAATGCGGTAATTTCTTTACATACAAAATAGCAGATACATGGAACAGACTTCCAGTGGATGTAGTGAACAGTAATACGGTAAACGAATTCAAGAATATGTTATGCAAGATCCTAAAAACACTCTCAAAACGTTCAAACTGAATCGCTCTACCCAAGAGCAAATGAAGTCTCCTCGGATGGACTAAAAAGTCTTTGAGACATCCAACCAAAATCCTTGTAACTCTCTCTCTCTCTCTCTCTCTCTCTCTCTCTCTCTCTCTCTCTCTCTCTCTCTCTCTCTCTTCGGATGTAGTAAACAGTAAAACGGTAAACGAATTCAAGAATAAGTTACACAAAGTCATAAAAACTCTCTCTAAACGTTTGAACTAAATCGCTCTACCC
>NC_090735.1:126973945-126988945 GCF_036898095.1 Palaemon carinicauda | reverse complement strand
GCGCCAGCCCTTCAAATTTGCTCCATGATGGCCCACGTACTGGTTATGGCCGGAGGGGCCTTTCCCAAGCACCTAATCATCATGACCATAAATTGAAGTGGTCTTGTTTCTACAGATGGAAAAAGTAGAACAAGATAACTCAAGGTCCAGATGATGGCGTTAGAGGCTGGACATGGTCCACTGAGACTGAGCAATAACGATGGTGGAAGGTTTTGTTGTTGTTGTTGTTGTTGTTGTTGATTTTGCTGTTGTTGAAGATTACCTGGCCCTCGGGGGGGGGGGGGTGGCAAGCACGGGCTCTTGCAATTATGCAGCCCGTGTGGAGGAAGGTAAGAGGCAAAAGGAGATTGCAACTGGATTATTTCTCTACTACCGTTATGATGGCGTTTATGGGAACTTTGTCTTTTCTTTCCAGTTATTGTCTTTCTACGGACAAATGGTCTCTTATTTCATGACTAGAAGATATCAGATGCTCTTTGTGGATTTTAGGGCTTCAATTCATTTGCGGAGACTGAATGAATCATTTCATTCACACGCAATAACACAGATAATATTTTTTCTCCTTCGTTTATTGTTCTGTATCTTCAACAAACTGCTCCCGAGTAAGATTATTAGCGAGTCACTTGAAATCAATAGAAACTATTATTTTCAGAAACCTGGATAAACAGCACGGAACCTTCGTATATCAGCGGCCAGTTCCTCTTAAGTTCATCAAAAGTGGACATCAACTAACTTAAACTTTCCCCCTTAACCTAACCTACAAGCCGTATCCTTACCTACTTACCTAACGGGGGGGGGGGGGGGGGGGGGGGCTAACGCCACCCTTTGACCCCTTTTACACTGCTGTATTCTAAGTTCGATATAATAATACATACAGGTGGCCGCTATCATACATATACCCCACCAGCACTATTTGGCTAGAGAGAAACTGGCCTCTTTTATTCAGACACCTCCTCTCTCCTGGAACCTATTTCTTATTGGAATATACTATGAAAATACTTTTTTTTTTTTAATTAATTCTTAAAAAACATTTGTAAATGTAATTATTTATTGCTTTAAATTAGTTGTAATTAAAATATATGATATGAAATTTTTTAAATTTTCATTTTAATTCCGTTGAAAATAACATTAGAAAAATCTCTCTCCGCTTATCTCATTTCACGTTAATTATTGCATTTTTTTATTTACCTTTTAGGGTCAAACCCAGAGATTTCACGTCACGCATCGTGGCTATCAGGCAATTACCTATCAAGCAGAATGAATGATAACTACAAAAGTAGTTTTACAACGGAATCTGCTGATTTTCCAAAACTACTTTTAATTTCCTTCTATTAACAATTTATATGTTTACTTATATTCGTATCTCTGCTATAACTCAAGTGTCGGTATATGTTCGATTTGTTTAGAACTCATATTATTATTATTATTATTATTATTATTATTATTATTATTATTATTACTTGCTAAGCTACAGCCATAACTGGAAAAGCAGGATGATATAAGCCCAGGGGCCCCAACAGGGAAAACAGCCCAGTGAGGAAAGGAAACAAGGAAAAATAAAATATATTAAGAACAGTAACAACATTAGAATAAATATTTCCTATGTAAACTATAAAAACTTTAACGAAACAAGAGGAAGAGAAATTAGATAGAATAGTGTACCCGAGTGTACCTTCGAGGAAGAGAACTCTAACCCAAGACAGTGAAAGACCATGGTATACAGGCTATGGCTGCTACGGCACGACCCAAGACTAGAGAACAATGGTTTGATTTTCGATTTTGGAGTCACCTCTGCAATCTTCACTACGCCTGCTATGTTAGTGCAGTTAGTGTCTGCAACCTTACCATCCTTGTGAGCTAAGGATGGTGGGTTTGGGGGAGCCTATAGGTCTATTTGCTGAGTCATCAGCAGCCACTGTATGGCCCTCCCTGATCCTATAGTCAATTTCTTTTTGCGATGCAGATTTGCACCGACTCACAGCGGTGCCCTTTTAGCTCGGAAAAGTTTCCTGATTGCTGATAGGTTGGACGAGATAATTTTAACCAATCAGCGATCAGGAAACTTTTCCGAGCTAAAAGGGCACCGCTGTGAGTCGGTGCAAATCTGCCTCGCTAAAAGAAATGGACTATAGCTTGGGTAAGAGGAGGCTCGGGCGCTGATCATATAATATATGGTCAGTCTCTAGGGCATTGTTTTGCTTTCTGTGGCAATGTCAGTGTCCCTTGCCTCTGCCATTCATGAGCGACCTTTAAAGACCTTATAGATAGAACTTGTGCCTCTAAAATTGAAATAGCCAATGAAAGAGAAAGGATCAGGCATTGCAAGAATTCCAAATTGATAGAAAATTGTAGAACTCACGATAGTCATGACCATTTTTTTCTACGAGGTCAGGCAATACATAAATGCATGCATTTGCCTAATATCTAATCGAACACCTTCTCTCTCTCTCTCTCTCTCTCTCTCTCTCTCTCTCTCTCTCTCTCTCTCTCTCTCTCAGACACACAAAACAACTGTTCAGATAGGACATATCTCTTTTAATGTGGTTACTGTTTTTAAAATAATTTACTGCTAATTTTTTTCTCATCGTTTATTTATTTCCTTATTTCCTTTCCTCACTGGGCTATTTTTGATGTTGGAGCCCTTGGGCTTATAGCATCTTGTTTTTCCAACTAGGGCTGTAGCTTGCCTAGTAATAATAATAATAATTATAATAATAATAATAATAATAATAATAATAATAATAATAATAATAATAACAGTCTTATCAGGCCAAATGGAACCTTCTGTGATCGGGCTGAAGGCTAGTTTTCATAAATGAACCAATTGAAGTAATTTTCATACAATTTCATCCTGGTATTCAAAGTAATTTCATTCATTTTACATTCACACACGTTGTTACAATCTACACTGCGTCTGGAAATACTCAATGTTCAAGCTTATCTTAAAAATACGTTCCTCGTTACAGACATCTGCTCTTAACCAGCGCAATTTCTTATTCGTTCGCTAAGCTGTTTCAGCCAATGGAAATACGACATGATCTTATCAGTTCACTTTCAGTAAGTAATCGTGAGGAAATTTTACCGATTTACTGAAGTCATATTTACTATAGACTGCATTTGGAGTTAGTTGTAACTCCAGGAATCCTACATCGTGCTTCAGGGGAGACAGAAAGGAAATAGGTGTTATTATTATTATTATTCTTATTATTATTATTATTATTATTATTATTATTATTATTATTATTATATTAAGAGAAGTAATCAACAATTAATATGAAATATTCCAAGAACAGTAACAACATAGAATTAGATCTTTCATAAATAAACTATAAAGAGAGATTTATGTCAGCTGTTCAACATACAAATAGTCACTGCTAGTTTGAACTTTTGAACTTTTTTTATTATGAATTACGAATTTATAAACTTTTCAAAGCTTTTCATTCAATACTTCTCCATTCATTATCTACTACTTCGCGCTTCATAGTCCTCAGCCATGTAGGCCTGGGTCTTCCAACTCTTCTAGTGCCTTGTGGAGCCCAGCTGAACGTTTGGTGAACTAATCCCTCTTGGGGAATGCGAAGAGCAGGCCCAAACCATTGTAAAAGGTCAAAGTTAAATGTTCTATTAGAGAAATCATCATTTTGAAGTCATTTCAGGGTTGGGATGGCTTATTGGTAGCGTCCTTGCCTGGCGATTTCTCGGACTTGAGTTCGAGTCAGGCTCAAACCGATAGTTCCCTTAGTGCCCGTAACCTCTCCCTCCTTGTGAGCTAAGAATGGGAGGATTCGTGGAGCCTATAAATCTACCTGCTGAAGCATCCGCAGCCACTGCCTGGCCCTCCCGGATCCTAGCTTGGGTGGAGAAGTGGCTTGGACGCTGATTATATGTATATATGATCAGTCTCTAGGGCATTGTCCTGATAGGGCACTGTCACTGTCCCTTTCCTCTGCCATTCATGAGCTGCCTTTAAAACCTCTAAAACTTGAAAGTGAATGGCGAACTGACGTCCAAGCAGCCATTATGACCTCAGAACTCTCTCTCTCTCTCTCTCTCTCTCTCTCTCTCTCTCTCTCTCTCTCTCTCTCTCTCTCTCTCTCTCTCTCTCTCTCTCTCTCTTTGGCACAGCATTGTTTAACTATTTCATTGTTCTGAGAGAGACAGAGACAGTTGAGTCATGACAGCTGTAAAAGGTTTACAAATGTTCATTAATTTTCCTCTTTTTATTTATTTTTCATCATTCTTGTTTTTTCCTTTTTTTGTAATTAATGTAAGGTTCGCTATTAAGTATTTCTCAATAGAGAACTTCATATACGAGACTTTATTTATCAACTGGATTCAATATAATCTATATGATTTTCAGCAAATGATTTTATTATTATTATTATTATTATTATTATTATTATTCTTATTATTATTATTTTTCGCTAAGTGTGTGTATATATATATATATATATATATATATATATATATATATACATACATATATATGTATATATATATATGTATATATATATATATATATATATATATATATATATATATATATATATATATGTATATATATGCGTGTGTGTGTGTGTGTCTGCATGCGTCTGTGTATATAGATGTGTTAAATAAAGAGAAAGGGAGAGGAAATGATCTCTCAAGACTTAAGCTCTTAAAAATCGTTTCTTCATTATAATTTTGGAGTCACAATCACCAGAGTGGGCGTTGTGTCATTCAGCATTAGAAAAATAATCCCGGAAGTGACGTGAAGGTCGAAGGTTCCTGAGGTGTGGGTGGTTTTTCAAGTCGATCGAAAATGGGCGGAAGGTTAAATCCTCCTCTGGAGATTTGACTGAGGAAAAAACTAAGACGGGAATCCTCTCTGAAGATCTATTAAAGATCCATCTTCTGGAGATTTAACTAAGAACAAAAACTGAGACGGAAATCCTCTTTGAAGATCTATTGAAGAACTATCCTTTGGAGATTTGACTGAGGAAAAAAAATGAAACGGAAATTCTCCATGAAGATCTATTGAAGATCTTTTCTCTGGAGATTTGACTGAGGCCAAAAACAGAGACGGAAATCCTCTCTGAAGATCTATTGAATATCTATTCTCTGGAGATTTGTCTGAGGACAAAAACAGACGGAAATCCTCCATGAAGGTCTATTGAAGATCAGACGAAATGTCCAAAAAGAAAATGCTATTATTATTATTATTATTATTATTATTATTATTATTATTATTATTATTGTTATTATTATTATTATCATTATTATCATTATTATTATTATTGTTATTATTATTATTATTATTATTATTATCATTATTATTATTATTACTTGCTAAGCCACAACCCTAGTTGGAAAAGTAAGATGCTATAAGCCCAAGGGCTCCAACATGGAAAATTTTGCCCAATGAGGAAAGGAAACAAGGAATTAAGAAAAGTAATTAAAAATTAAAATAAAATATCATGAAAACAGTAACTATATATATAAACTAAAAATCTTTTAACAAAACAAGAGGAAGAGGAATTAGATAGAATAGTGTGCCCGCGTGTACCCTCAAGCAAGAGAACTCTACCCCAAGAAAGAGATTAACGGAGGAGCGTGTCAGCCTTAATGGAGACAATAAAAGGAATGGTAAAAACATTTGGTACAAATGGACTCTCCATCCAGGAAATAATGCATTGAAGGTCGATTTTTTTATGGATGACCGATTGGCCCAGATAAAAAGGGTCTCTGATACACCATTATTTAAACGAACAGTGTCTGAGAACATAAACACATTCAGGGTTATTAAAAGCTGAGGCTTAAGCGTTTGAACTCATCACCTAAACAAAATAAATTATTGTAATTTTTCAATATAACATTTCGAAATAAATCCTTATATACAATATTAATCGCTCATATTTATCAACATTTCGAGAATATATTTTCCTCGAGATAGTGAAGTATTACAATTTTATTCATGGCGAAATCTTAATCAAATTGAATCTGAATAAGGAATCCATATCGACCTCACACCAAATCAGGCCACGTAGAAGCTTCATTGTGTTGCCAATATAGAAATCTTGGAAATGATCTTGTAATGCTCTTAATGTTGCAATAACACCAATCAGTTAAAAAAAAAAAAAAAAAAAAAAAAAAACTCAAGGTCTATCAATTTATCAGTGTCTGATTTGAAGTTAGAATTTAGATATCGGGAAATGAAGTAAATCACTTTGAGTATTTCCTTTGGGGATTTTTATTAGAATTAGGATCCTTCTGGATCCTCAAATAATCATGGTCGCTTGAGACAACATTATGAATGAGTATTAGAAAAAGGAAGGAAAACTGTATTATTATTATTATTATTATTATTATTATTATTATTATTATTATTATTGTTGTTATTATTATTATTACTATTATTATTATTATCATTATTATTATTATTAATAATATTATTATATATATATATACATATATAGATATATATATGTATATATATATATATATATATATATATATATATATATATATATATATATATATACATATACATATATATATAGATGACCATCGCCCAAGCCCCTTCCCCACCCAAGATAGAAACATGGAGTTCCAGGCAATGGCTGCTGATACCTCAACAGGTAGACATACAGGCTTCCCCAAACCCTCCATGCTTAGCTCACAAGGATGGTGAGGTTGCAGACACTACAAGAAACTACCGAGTTTGAGCGGGACTCGAACCCCAGTCTGGCACATCACCAGGCAGGGACGGTTCCAATAGGCCACCAGTAGCTTAAACAAAACAAGAGGAAGAGAAATAAGATAGAATAATGTGCCTGAGTGTACCCTCAAGCCAGAGAACTCTAACCAAAGACAGTGGAAGACCATGGTACAGAGGTTATGACACTACACAAGACTAGAGAACAATGGTTTGATTTTGGAGTGTCCTTCTCCTAGAAAAGCTTTATTCATCTTCGATTTGCAAATCTCATCTTTTAAAGATCATCAAAGTCCATTCAGTCTGTTTATCTTTTGATAGTTTTTCTGTGCCTTTCTGCAAAGCAATAATTTATACTTTGACCTTTTCGAGCACTCGAAGAGATTGCGTGAAATGTTTCTTCTTGGTTCACTAAACACAAAGATATTCATACATTTCTCAATTACACAAAGCAATACTTATAAAGATTTTGGTAGAAGCCAGGCCTTCTCCATCATGAGCCTGAATACTACACAGAATTCTAGAGGTTTTATTCCAGCTGTGACCAAGTTGTGAATGATCTCCCTAATCGGGTAGTTGAATCAGTAGAACTTCAAGAGTTCAAAGTTGCAGCAAATGTTTTTATGTTGAACAGGCTGACATAAGTCTTTTTATAGTTTATATATGACATATATGTTTTGACGTTGTTACTGTTTTTAGAATGTTTTATTGTTAATTTGCTCTCTTTATTTATTTATTTCCTTATTTCCTTTCCTCACTGGGCTATTTTTCCCTGTTGGAGCCCTTGAGCTTATAGCATCTTGCTTTTCCAGCTAGGGTTGTAGCTTGGCTAGTAATAATAATAATAATAATAATGATAATAATAATAACTTAAATATATCGTGTTTATCAAAAAGGATCGTACTGAAGGCTCTCAGTTAATACCATGTTATATTTACCAACAATTTTCCAGATTTACATTTTTCTGCCACAGACATTGCATATCAAAAGTTAACTTACTCATACTTCAACATATTCCATTGAGGGTACGAGTTCATAGAGAGAGAGAGAGAGAGAGAGAGAGAGAGAGAGAGAAATGAACAAATCTTAAGCATTCATTGGATGTTAAAACCATTGATATGAGAGAGAGAGAGAGAGAGAGAGAGAGAGAGAGAGATGAACAAATCTTAAGCATTCATTTGATGTTAAAACCATTGATATGAGAGAGAGAGAGAGAGAGAGAGAGAGAGAGAGAGAGAGAGAAATGAACAAATCTTAAGCTTTCATTGGATGTTAAAACCATTGATATGAGAGAGAGAGAGAGAGAGAGAGAGAGAGAGAGAAATGAACAAATCCTAATCTTTCATTGGATGTTAAAACCATATCAATGAGAGAGAGAGAGAGAGAGAGAGAGAGAGAGATGAACAAATCTTAAGCATTCATTGAATGTTAAAACCATTTATATGAGAGAGAGAGAGAGAGAGAGAGAGAGAGAGAGAGAGCTCTGTAAACCCATCAGCTCAAGTAATTGGTAAAGTATATTGCGCCTTGCAGACTCCAAGTTTGGTCATAGGTGGTACTTAAGCATTCACACCTACGCCCATTTAACATGTCAATTATTAGTCGTGGAAATTAAAAGACACACTCATTTAAATTTGCACTTTTAGTCCTATCTCCTCCTCCTCCTCCTCTACCTCTCTTTCCTTCTCTTCCTACCTCCGTTTCTCTTCCTCCTATTTCTCTTCTTTCCTCTTCTTCTTCTTTCAGACGTTAGCTCTGAGGGCGTTGTCATTTTAGCATATGATAATGATTTGGTCCATTAAAGACAAATGGAAGGGCCCAAACTTCATTGACAGCAGCTATGTTCAAGGTTTCTCGTGATATATATATATATATATTATATATATATATATATATATATATGTATACATATAAATATATATATATATATATATATATATATACATATATATATATATTATATATACACATATATATAAATATATATATATATATGTATATATATGTATATATATGTATATATATTTATGTGTATATATATATATATATATATATATATTTATATATATGATATATATATATATATATTTATATATATGTATATAGTATATATTTATATATATATAATATATATATATATATGGAGAGAGAGTATATATATATATATATATATGATAAATTTTGCACATTAAGACGTGCTTTTCATATTCAAATAAACCATATATTTTAACATCTTAATATCTGGATTCTCTTACTGACCTCAGGATCAGAGTCCCAAGACGAAACCACTCAAAGACAATAGCTTCTCGCCGGCCAGGGAATCGAACCCTGGTCCCGGAAGCTGGCATGGCAGTGACGATACCATTTAGCCCTGAACGCAAAACGTCGTTGGGAGATAAAAGTGTGGGCCTCGCAACCTCACTCCAATATGAAATAAAGCTAGAAAGTAGAAGGGTAGCTCCTTTTGAAATTATCTCTCTGATGGGAAAAGTCGTTCGTTTAGAAAGTTATGCAAGTATTTATTCCTAAGATTGGTTAATATCGAATGATTTGTATAAATCCGTAAGATATTATATATATATATATATATATATATAGTATATATATATATATATATATATATTGTATATATATATCATTAATATTAATGCTATTGTTCTCAAATTCATTATTATTATCATTATTAATATTAATAGTACAACCCCAATTGCTATTTTTTTTTAATAAAATTCTTAATATATAGAGAAACGTCATATTGCTTCCATTGCACAACTTCTTTTAAAGGTTTAAAGGCCACTCATGAATGGCAGCGGCAAGGGACAGTGACATTGCACTAGCAAGCAGGACAATGCCCTAAAAACTGACCATACATACATATGATCAGCACCCAAGCCCCCTCTCCCCCCAAGCTAGGACCCGGGAGGGCCAGGCAATGGCTGCTGATGACTCAGCAGATAGACCTATAGGCTCCCCCAAACCTCCCATAACCTTAGCTCACAAGGAGGGTAAGGTTGCAGAAACTAAAGGAACTAACGAGTCTGAGCGGGACTCATAAAAACACCAATAAAATCAGGATGCAATTTCTTTATATGAATCTCTAATAAATTCAATATCAAATATTTTATAAGATTTTCATCCAAATCATAAAAACTATGATATATAAATATTAAAATCAATATTGAATATCTCCTGAAGCCATTAGCAAAATCAAAACAAAATTCTCTAGTAAATCTAATATGAAAATCATTACTGAAGTTTTCAAACTCTTATGGAAAGAATCATCACTGAACATTTTATATATTAGATAAAAAAAATCTTTTTTCAATGCTTTGATAGTGAAATCCCACAAAGAGAACAGGGGTGAGAGGGTATCCTTTCCTCACTGGGCTATTTTCTCTGTTAGAGCCCCTGGGCTTACAGCATCCTGCTTTTCCAACTAGGGTTGTAGCTTAGCAAGTGATAATAATAATAATAATAATAATAATAATAATAATAATAATAATAATAATAATAATAATAATAATAACAATAATAATAATTGAGAAAAAAATCAAGAAAATTTAGAAATCTAGAAAAAAGTCGAAGTAGGATGTCAACAAGTTTGCCTAAATTAACTCCATTATGAGACCAAAATATCTCACTCACAACTATCCTCTCCTGCTCCTCCTCCTCCTCCTCCTACTCCTCATCCTCCTAACCCTCCTCCTCCTCCTCCTCCAAGTAAGCAAATTAAGCTGACAAATAAATAAATAAATAAAATATTAGAGCCAATGACTTGAAACTTGTAAGCGACAAATGGCAAATTATCATTTCATGATAAACTAACGAAGCTTTTTTTTTTCTTTGTGTCTGATTTATCTCGATCTCACAAAGCATTCTTTAATATACAGTCACTGCCTCAAGCAGTTTTTAGGTTACGGCGTTTTATAGTTATTCTTTATATAGTTTAGAGTTCATTTCTTTATTTGTAGGTCATGCCAAAAAATAAATAAACTGCCATTAATGTATAGGAAGAATAAGAAAGGAATTATCCACTTTTATCTATTCTTATTAATGGTGGTAGTACTTTAACTGTTGCTGCATATATTGCAATAGTAGTAGTAGTAGTAGCTGTTGTTGTAGTTAATACTGTGTAGCAGTAGTAGTAGTAGTAGTAGTAGTAATAGTAGTAGCTGGTATTGTAGTTAATACTGTGTAGTAGTAGTAGTAGTAGTAGCTGGTGTTGTAGCTAATACTGTGTAGTAGTAGCAGTAGTAGTAGCTGGTGTTGTAGTTAATACTGTGTAGTAGAAGTAGTAACTGGTGTTGTAGTTAATACTGTGTACTAGTAGTAGTAGCTGGTGTTGTAGTTAATACTGTTTTACCTTTCTAATGTATATTCTTTTAAATCTTATGAGGAAAATAATTAGATTACGAATTCCATCAGTTTCAAAAAGAGGAGATTTTGCAACTGGTGTTGAGAAATTGAAAACATCTGCAGCGCGAAGCGAGTGGTCATTAATGACCCTAGTTCTCTAATTGACCTCGCTTTGTGTCATTTGATTTAATTGGAGAAGTAGGAGCTGTCATTTTTCTCAAAATATTCTATTTTTCCGTGTTTCCTTTCCTCACTGGGCTATTTTCCCTGTTGGGGGCCCAGAGTTTATAGCATCCTGCTTTTACAACTATGTTTGTAGCTTAGCAAATAATAATAATAATAATAATAATAATAATAATAATAATAATAATAAATCTTTATCTCTCTTGTGAGAATAATAAAGGGATTAAAATGTTTATGGACTAGAATTGATAAAGCTTATTCGATAACAATATGTTTTGCAGTTCTGCGTTCGAATCTCAGGAAAGATATAGGAGATTCTGGTAGTATATTTTCTGAGAGAGAGAGAGAGAGAGAGAGAGAGAGAGAGAGAATCTGGCAGCATTTGTTACTTAGAAAGAGATTGGTAGCCTTTTTTTTTTTTTTTTTTGAGAGAGAGAGAGAGAGAGAGAGAGAGAGAGAGAAGAGAAGAGAAGAGAGGGATTCTGGTAGCATTTTCCCTTAGAGAGAGAGAGAGAGAGAGAGAGAGAGAGAGAGAGAGAAAGTAGTTAAGAGTAAAACGTGACAATAACCATTTTTATGGTAAAGTGACCGAGCCTGGCACGACTGCCCAATTCGAGCTCTTTCGCAGACTCCATATTTTTAATGAAAACCCGTGTAGCTTCAAAACATTCTTGCCTAATAATGGGAAAACTCTTTTGGTTTATAATTTTGAAAATACTTGACATGAAATAAGCGATGAAGAATCTGCAGGAATGTAAACGTAATTTTTTTTTTTAAAGCAAAATTCAATTATTGGCAACATGAGTCTCGCTTCCCGAGATTTGCCACTCACCCCTTCCTTTTTATTTTGCTAAAATCTTTTTTGAATGGTGTAAAAAACTCAAGAGTAGTTAAAAGATAGTGTGGATGGATGAAGACTTAGTGCCTGTACATTCGAGCACACTTTTCTATCTTATTTCTCATCCTCTTGTTTTGTTAAAGTTTTTTATAGTTTATCTAGGAGATATTTATTTTAATGTTGTTTCCCTTCTTAAAATAATCTATTTTCTTTTCTTTTTTTCTCACTAGGCTATTTTCCCTGTTGGAGCCCCTGGGCTTATGGCATCGTGCTTTTCCAACTAGGGTTGTAGCTTAACAAGTAATAATAGTAATAAATGCTTACTGCAGAATCTATCGAAAGTTTCCTTTCCCCACAGGGCTATTTTCCCTGTTGGAGTCCCTGGGCTTATAGCATCCAGCTTTTCCAACTAGGGTTGTAGCTTAGCAAGTAATAATAATAGTAATAAATGCTTGCTGCAGAATCTATCGAAAGTTTCCTTTCTCCACAGGGCTATTATCCCTGTTGGAGCCCCTGGGCTTATAGCATCGTGCTTTTTCAACTAGGGTTGTAGCTTATCCAGTTATGATAATAATAATAATAGTTACTCTTATACCATCAATATGGGAAGGGTTTCAACATGGTAATCCTCATCTTATGAGGGTAAAATTCATTATAATTATATTCATCTCTGAATATATGTAGTTTCTCTTTCTCATGGAATGTGATGTATTTATCCTTATTTCCTTGGCTGAATAGACTGAATTTTAGGAATGTATATAAGCCTTTTTTCAGTTTTTTTTTTTTTTTTTTTTTATTCGTTATAAACAATATCACAATGAAGAAGTGATTCCCGAGTTCCATATATTATTATTATTATTATTATTATTATTATTATTATTATTATTATTATTAGCCAAGCTACAACCCTAGTTGGAAAAGCAAGATGCTATAAGCCCAAGGGCTCCAACAGGGAAAAATAGCCCGGTAAGGAAAGGAAGTAAGTTAACAATAAACGATATAAGAAGTAATGAAAAATTAGAATAAAATATTGTCAAAATCATTAACAAATTCAAAACAGATAATTAATATATAGACTATAAAAAGACTTATGTCAGTTTGTTCAACATAAAAACATTTATATCAAGGCAGACAGTAACTGAATGAATAAGATAGTCTCTTCATTTTATGCATTTATTTGAATTATTCATTCAATTCCTATAATTTTCATTTTTCATAATTTCCATTTCATTTCTAGACTCCTCTTTTGGATGGCTATTTATTCCCCCATTCGAATTTATTTACCTCAACGCCACCTTCAGTGGCCACTTTCCTCTTGGTAAGGGTAGAAGAGATTCTTTAGCTATGGTAAGCAGCTCTTCTAGGAGAAGGACATTCCAAAATCAAACATTGTTCTCTATTCTTGGGTAGTGCCATAGCCTCTGTACCATGGCCTTCCACTGCCTTGGGTTAGAGTTCTCTTGTTTGAGGTTACATTCGGGCACACTATTCTATCTTATTTCTCTTCCTCTTGTTTCGTTAAAGTTTTTATAGTTTATATAGGAGATATCTATTTTGATGTTATTGTTCTTAAAATATTTTATTCTTCCTTGTTTCCTTTCCTCACTGGGCTATTTTCCTTGTTGGATCCCCTGGGCTTATAGCATCCTGCTTTTCCAACCAAGGTTGTAGCTTAGCAAATAATAATAATAATAATAATAATAATAATAATAATAATAATAATAATAATAAGAGCATCTTTATATGTAACAGTAATCTGTCACTACAGAATTCAACATAACGTGTTGAGCTACGTTCATTTAAACACCTTTTGCCTTTAAAGTGGCCGGCTAGAAAAGGTGGCAACTCTGTGTGTGCGTTTGTTTGTTTCTTAGAAAGACCTAGAAAACAAACAAGCAAATCAAGTGAGTAACAGTATATAGACCAATATCTGTTGGTTTAAACATAATAATTTACATTTTTGTGTTCATTTTTGTAGTACATTTAAGTATAATATTAAACTATTAGATTACAATAAAAAGAAATACATGCATAGAAACATAAACACGCGATAGTCCATATATATAATTTTCCTTTCTGTAGTTTATTCCAAGTAAAGCAAATTACATACTACTTTATACACTTGTATATACTGTACATGTATCTCTCTCTCTCTCTCTCTCTCTCCTCTCTCTCTCTCTCTCTCTCTCTCTCTCTCTCTATATATATATATATATATATATATATATATATATATACTATATATATATATATATATAAATATATATATATATATATGTGTGTGTGTATGTATGTATGTATGTACATACTTATACATATATAAGTGGGGATACCTTAACGTTGTGAAACGGTTAATGCATCGCCATGATCAGCAAAGCTGTACTACTCAGGGACACCCATACTATGTCAGTAAATGAGCAATCAGACAAAAGTCTCCCACCATTGCCTGGACCTCCTTGGTCGTAGCTTGGGTAGAGAGGAGGCTTTGGCGCTGATCATATGTATATATGGTCAGTCTCTAGGGCATTTTCCTGCCTCATAGGGCAATATCACTGTCCCTTGCCTCTGCCATTCATGAGCGGCCTTTAAAATTTTTAAACCAACACCAATCCCATACTCATCAGCGTGGTGATGAAAATTGGCCAAACACCAGACATGAATAAGGACATGTCTGAGGCCTTTGTCCTACAGTGGGCTAGAAACGGCTGCATTTGTTGTTGTTGTTGTCCTGCTGTGGGCTAGAAACGGCTGCATTTGTTGTTGTTGTTGTCCTGCTGTGGGCTAGAAACGGCTGCATTTGTTGTTGTTGTTGTCCTGCTGTGGGCTAGAAACGGCTGCATTTGTTGTTGTTGTTGTCCTGCTGTGGGCTAGAAACGGCTGCATTTGTTGTTGTTGTTGTCCTGCTGTGGCTAGAAACGGCTGCATTTGT
>NC_090735.1:126875890-126970890 GCF_036898095.1 Palaemon carinicauda | reverse complement strand
AACAAATTCTCTTTATTATTATTATTATTATTATTATTATTATTATTATTTGGCTAAACTACAACCCTAATTTGAAAAGCAGGATGCTATAAGCCCAAGTTCTCCAACAGGGAAAATAGCCCATTAAGGAAAGGAAATAAGGAAAAACTAGAAGAGAATTTTAAAGTGCGATTTGTCTTCCTCTGTTAACAGTTCGAGTCCTTGACCGTTGTCTCGTTCCATGTAAATTTCGATCCATGGATCCAATCTGACACCTGTCGGAAGAGACACACACGTTTTACGTAAAAGTTCATGGTGTCCAGCTCCATTCGTCTTGACCGATAAGCACACCTTTAAAAAAAAACAAGATCACAAAACACGATATTTCCATCCGTTTAAGGTGATAAACGATGTTGTGATTCGCTCAAACAGTTTAAAAGACCTTCGGCTTAAGATGAGGAAAAAAATAATGCGAGTAAGATATTAAGTGCTCTTTTGATTTTCGAATGAGGAAATAACGCCTAATCTGTTCAACATTTTATAAACTTCTTCAGACGATGTTCTTCAAATGACGACGATTGAAAGGGGAACTTCTGAAAAAACATACTGCATTATTTTCCTAATGATATTTCCATCGAGTAAGATATTGTGCTCTTTTGATTTACGAACGAGGAAATAACACTTAATTTGTTCAACGTTTTATAAATTTCTTTCGGTGTTCTTCAAATAACGACGATTGAAAGGGGAACTTCTGAAATAAACATTCTGCATTATTTTCCTAATGATATTTCCATCTCGATTTTCATAGGGTTATCTTTATTCGAGAAAAGTCTACTCACAGTTCACCAGAAAATAAACAGGTCATTTAAGAGAGAATAAAATGATAGCGAAGATACAGACAGTTTGCTTCGTAGTCTACGTATGAGAACTAATTTTGAAACCTAGTATTAACTTTGTCTTTTTTTACTTAATGACTGATATTTTAATGGATTTTTTTTCAAATTAGGATGAAAAAAAAAAACTTGGCTAGAGCCATTAAACAAAATGCTTCGCGTAATTCAACTCGTTCGCCAACAGCAGTCCATAAATAAGAGGAACCTTCTCGCCTTATGCATTTTAGCGGGAAATATCTGGCCTCTCATTGGCTGATTCTTTCTCACCTCTGATTGGTGGTTATAAGTGACGTCATGAAACCGTATTTTTATGAATGAATTTAACTGGGTAGGGATGAAAAACCATTACTTATTGCAGATAAATTATGACTAAAAAAATAATTTTTTCATGGAAATAAACTTAAAATGACTATTATTTAAATAATAAATAGATAATAGGTCGTGTTTGAATAGAGTACGTCAAATAAATGCGTCATGTTCGAAGAAAAAGTGGACTGTGTTCTGGCTACGATGTTAGGCGTGCGTGAGTTTGTCTGTTAGACAGTAGTAACCGAAGACAACCACCAATCACAGCTGAGGAAGATACAGCCAATCAGAGGACGGGAATTTACCATCAAGAGAGAGTTCCTGGAACTTATGAGTTGCTGTTTGAGAAATCTACCCGAAATTCCATTGAGTCGTATCTAAACGCTCTACCTATGGGGGCGTGTAGCTGGAGATTTTTTCCCCCTTTTTTTTCTTCAGGGAATTACGTACATTTTCTTCAAAATATACATAGACAGTTCCTTATAAAATATATTAATGATATATTTTATTAGAGGGATAGATTCTGATCATTAAAATTGTTATTTTTATTCAGAAAATACGTCTCTGTGACGTCATTTAGAGTAGGATGAATTTTACAGCTTGCCTTGTCCTTGATTCTTCCGTTTGCTGGCTTGAGCTTAAATAGTGAAGTAACTACGTAATTTTCATTCGTATTTTGTTACATTTTTAGTATAATGAAATTAATTTCACAAATAAATGATTACCAAATCACGTGTTTATTAGGAAATATGTCGTCATAAAGGGTAGGGGTAAAATACCAGCAGTATACGTTTCACATAAACAATGACTTTTAAAAAAAACTGCAAATTTTATTACGCCAATAAACTCTAAATAATCATTAAGTAATATAATGGATCTTAAATACCATGAAAAAAAAATAGAATGAACTGTCCTTATCGAGATTGAACGAAATTTGAATTTCACTCGTTTACCAACAGCAGCATCTACTACGTCAGAGGAACTATGTCACCATATGGGTTTTCTTAGCGGGAAATATCTGGCACCTCATTGGCTGATTCTTCCTCTGCTACGATTGGTGGTTGTATGTGACGTCATACTGGTGGTTGTATGTGACGTCATAGAACTCGTAATTTATGAATGGATTCAGCTGAGTAGAGGTAAAATACCTATACTTATAATGAATAAATTAAGACTTAAAATTAAATTATTTATAAAAACAAGCTCAAAATATGTTCAATTTATTTATAAAATAGATAATGGATCTTGTTCATTTGTGTAAGTCAAATAAATACGTAATTGTTGAAGGAATAACTAACTGAGTTTTGGCTATAATGTTAGTTGTAGCAACAACCAATCGTAGCTGAGAAGATACAGCCAATCAGAGAACTGGAATTTCCCGACCTGAGAGAGTTCCAGGGACTTATGCGTTGCTGTTTGCCAAACATACCCGAATTTCAATTAAATTGCTTTGAAGCGCTCTAGCTATGGGGTGACGGACATGAAGATTTTTTTTCTATATAAGGGAATCAGAGATATATTTTCTTTAAGATATATAGCATAGAGACAGTTCCTTATAAAATGTTTTACTAATAGATTTTATGAGTGGAATACATTCTAATTACCAAATAATTATTTTATTACAAAAAAAAAATACGTCTTTGTGACGTCATAAGGAGTAGGATGAACTTTACAGTTTGTCCAAATGGTGTTAGTTTGTTTGCTTTGCTGGCTTTGTTTGCTGTTCAGAGTAAGGTATTGAATAACTAGTGGATGTTATTCGCCGATTCGATATTCAAAATTCATGTAGATACTATTATATCGAGTTTAGATTGTGAAGAAACTGCATGACTGCAATTCGTATTTTGTTCCATTTCAATTATGAAATTTAATTATTCGAATGAATGATCAATTGTTTTGTGTCCGGCCTCACACCTCATCGACTATCGAGTCGTCATTTATTTTAATTATGTATTCTTTTGACAAATTGTCCAGATTGACAAGTATCTGGAGAAAAACTTAAGTTCCTTACCATCTACGGAAGAAGTAGTTTCGACTTGACAGTGATGCCAGATTTACCCCTAAATTTGAAGTCTTTTGGGTGTCTGATGGCGACATTCTGTACATATTTCTATGAAGAAAAAAACAAAGATGAGTAAACCATTATATTGTTGCAATTATTCTGCTTGCACTTATATGAAGTAAAGTTAGTAATTTCTGTATTAGTAAAGCCTACGGGATCAGAAGAAAATATATTTGTGGAAATGTGGATTTTTGGGTTGTATTGGGGATTTTTAGACTAAAGTGTCTGGCAACACTGGTGTGTCGGCGTTTAAGTATATGTGTTCTAGATCCGTTTCAGTGAATAATCGTAGTGCAAGTGAGTTATTGAACCCCTTCCCTCTTGATTTTGCTGTTATAATGGAGGACGTGAATGGCTTACGTCCATTTGTTTGAGCTTACCTTTGGTTATCGTTTAATATTAATGATGGTCAGCGTAACTTAAATTTGTTACTGGCGGTAGGTTTGTTATGAATATTTTGGTTTTATTATAGTCATGGACTGGGGAAACTTCCCTACTGAAAACTACTTTTTCCTGTAGATAAACGTCTGTTCCCTTCAAAAATGGCAGTTATTTTTACCATAATATAGTTACGGACAGGGGAAACTTTCTTACTACAAAATGGCTTTTTCCTACAGAAAAATTTCCGTTTCTTTCGAAACTGATACTTATTTTGGTAGTATTGTAGTGTATTACAGGGCAATGTAACCTAGTGAAAAAAAAACTACTTTTTCTTATAGAAAAAATTACGCTCTTTGAAAATGACACTTGTTCCCGTCGCAAATGAATAGTTTCAGAAATATATATATATCTATAACCTATACTATTGTTAACCAGAAGCATATATTTCACTGTCATTGACGTAATCAAACTTAGGTTAGTTTCAGTGTTAATTAGGTACGATTTTTTTCCTTTGTATTTATGTGCGTGGATGGGCGAGGCCCAGCGTTTTTTCTTATTGTAAGATTTAAGGTAACTTCTGGAGGTTATTACGTTTGGCATATTTAGTGGTGGTATTGTGGTTACGGATATTTTGTATCTACTTTGTCATTCTGCTTATGATAGGTATGATTATTGTATGCATGTGGTATGACTTTTTGCCGTAATACCTATGGTTTGTATTTATATTGTTATTTATTAAATTTTTTCTGTATTATGGTCAAGCCAAGGCTTTGATGGATTTTTGACAGTGCTTAAGTAAGGCAGTATAGTGAGAAATCTTATTACTGATGTTTTATGATTAGCCAAAAGCTATCATTACCCGATAGTTTATCATTATTATTTTAATTTCTTGATATCTTCCCTGGCTATAGTATTTAGAATGTGGTGGTAAATATATGATACTTTAATTTTCAATATTAAACTTACCCGATAATCATGTAGCTGTCAACTCCGTTGCCCGACAGAATTCTACGGGAGGGATACGCCAGCTATCACTATACTAGAAGGGGGTGTACTCACAAGCGCCACCTGTGGCCAGGTACTACAGTACTTGTTGTTGACGCCACCTCACTTTTTCCTCTGTCGTGCTTCCGGCAAGACGTTCTTGGATACGCTTATGATTTTGGAGTATTGTTCACGGTTTGGTGAAGTATTTCTCTAAAATTTGCAGCTATTCGCTATACTAGAAACTTCTGTATTAGCTTAGTTAGCTTTTGGAATTAATCTTATTATGGTGACGAAGAGAGTATGAACTCTCTTTCACCTTTAAATGGCCGACCCTTCCCTTAGACGGAAGTGTTGGTGTCTAAGAGAGTATAGACTCTCTTTCTTAATTTTGCTTAACAAAAGTTATAGATTTATTTTATATCTCTCCGCCTTTTATAGGCCTCTTCGATTAACTTCCTTTTATTATAAAATTATTAAAATTAATTTTTATATATTCGACCTTTCCTAATGGTAGGCGGTCTTTTCTTGTACCGAAGTTAATTAACATTGAGCCCGTCATTTCGGTTTTACCTGTTAACATATTATGCTATTTTAATGTTTTTGAAAGAATTTCTTTGATAGTCTCGTACTGTTTTCAAAGTTGAACTAACGTTTTGTTTTGTCTCTGCAGTTGTTGACGTTTCAGAACGTTCAACTTGCGCTCTATCGTTACGATAGAGAGAGAATTTTCACGGTGTCACGTTGCAGTAAGAGTAACCGTGTCTAGCGTTTTGTTCATTCTTTCTTAACTTAATGGTTTTAATTCTACAAAGGAACTTTTCATTTTGGGAAATATTTTCCTTTAACAATAATATGTTTTAACGATATATATGATTGGGCTCTTCTCTCAGGTTCTAAGTCAAGAGAGAGAGAGATAGAGTCGGAGGGAGAAAGAGGAGGATAAACGTTTCGTTCAAGCGAGTAACGTTGTTATCGTTTTTGCTCTTCTCCCTAGTCTCTTTAGGGGAAGAAGGTAAACGTTTCTAGAGTTTTTCTTGTTCTCAAGCTTTATGCGGTGAGAGATTTTAAACGTAGTTTATTTGATCTAGTGTTTAGTCTCTTTCCAGCCACTGAATTATTTATCTTTCATTAGATTTTTCTGTTACATTGTAATTCTGTTTTCGCAATTACTAACTTTTGAGAAAGGATAGAATTGCGTGTTTCAGGTACAAACCACTTAAAGTTTCGAGTTCAGTGAAATAAGTGCAAACAGAAAATCAAAGTGATAAGTGATTAGCGCAAAGTGTGTCAGTGTTGTGCGTGAGGGTACTTCTGTGCGTGCCAGTCGTCCTCCCAGTCCGGGACCTCTTGCAAGCTCCCAAGCCCAGGGGAGAAGCAATGTCGAAGGGCAAAAGGGTTCGGCAGGCCTTGATCGGCGCACAGAAGTATCCTCGGTGGTTGCGGGCGTGTCTTAAGAGACCGTCACTCCCACCCGCAGACGATTGAGCCCTTATTTTGCTCGTCTGCAGAAGAAATTTCGGGGAGAAAACGCTGGTCTCAGGTCTCAAGACCTCTTAAACGTAAAGTCCAGACCTATGCCAGACGTACGAAGTTAGAGTTCAACAACCCGGATGCAGTCATTGGGTTAGCTCTGACTCTCCTCAGTCTCAGGTGACTGCACTCCGCCTAAGAGGAGTAAGGTTCTGCCACAACAGATCTCTGCTGTTAAGGCTTTACCTCAGCAGACCTTAGTGTCTGCCGACCCCAAGTTGACTCTACTGCAGTCCATGCAGTCACAACTTTCAGTCTTGATGCGTGAGTGTCGGGCTGAGAAGATTGCGCCTCCGCCTCCGCCTGCACTCGCTCCGCCTGACCGCAGTACCGCCTGCCAGGCGTACGATGTTGAGCCACGTTCTGAGTTTACTGTTCCCAGTGGTGTACAGCTCCCTCCGCCTTCCTTAAGGCAACCTCAGCAATGGGATCAGGAGGCTTATACCTCTCTTCCTCCGCTTCCACTTGCTGCTCCACCATTGATGCAACACTCGGTTGAGGTACAACAACCTCTCCCATCCATGAGTCAGTCTCCTCAGCTCTCGCTGCAGCGAGATCAACCCTCCTCAAGGCAAGCACAACACCTTAGCCTTGCGCCTCAGGAACCTCAACTCGCGAGACAATTACTGTGTTCTGCGCAGCCACTACCTCATCGCTCACAGCTCACACCTCAGGAACCTCAACTCGTTCCTCAGGAACTTGCTACTGCGCATCCGCCAACCACTCAGCAAGCGCAACCCTTGAGGCAGCAACCTCATGCTATGAGTCAGCCACCTCAACGCATGCATCTGCCACTTTCTCCTCAACTTGAGAAATAACAAATGACAATAATAACACCTCATTACTTTCATACTTGCATTTGTAATCATATACATGTATGCCTACACAAACATTATGATAATGGAGGTTATTTGTCTTACTTATATAAAAATATATATGTATTCCTTGCAATATATTTTTAACAATATCGCAAAATATGGCAAAATATCTTCAAAACAAAAATGAATCATGAGTTATGAATGTAAGGTAAATATTATGTTGATATTAAAACCCCATGCAAGCATGCATGAAGCACTCTAGCACTGGTCTTGGAATTTCTGAGAAATGTTAAACGCCATGCAACACGCTCTGCTTACCTTACAGCATGCTCTACATACAGCATGCTCTGCATACAGCATGCTCTGCATACAACATGCTCTGCATACAGCATGCTCTGCATTCAGCATGCTCTGCATACAACATGCTCTGCATACAGCATGCTCTGCATACAACATGCTCTGCATACAGCATGCTCTGCATTCAGCATGCTCTGCATACAACATGCTCTGCATACAGCATGCTCTGCATACAACATGCTCTACATACAGCATGCTCTGCATACAGCATGCTCTGCATACAACATGCTCTGCATACCTTACCGCATGCTTCTCAGTCATACATCTTTGGTTGTTGCCAACTCACTAGACTGTCAAGCAGTTTCATAATGTTGCCTTCTAGTCTGCTGCTTTTGCACCATTGAAACCCTCACTGAGAGAACTTAACTTTTCTCGGATATGGTCCCTGTAGATGAGAAAGTGCTTTTCTCCCTCCTTCTGATATTCCCTTGAGGACTCTGTCATTTGGAGAGGAGCCTTTAGCTGCGTAGCCTCCTATGGACTTTTATTTAAGCATAACATGCTTCCAGGGAAGGTAATGGTTCCATTTCAGTCACTAACCCCGTCTGTTACCACACCTGCTCCCATAGACCTTGAGCTGTGTTGCAAGACATACAGTCCAAGCTTAGTCCTTGTTAAAGGATTTTTTGTTTACGGAGTCAGTGTGTCACTGGGAAGACGTTCAACAACCAGCAGAAGTGACTTGTTGTGACGCAGTGCGGCAACCTCAGCAACCCGATAAGGAGTTGTCTGTACGACCCAGACAGTCTAGACAGCTTCGGGTTGTCACTGTACTTCCTCGCTTCCCCATGGTTGACAGTTCACAGACTGTGCAGCAGTACCATGATCTTGTGTCCGGCTCCGTCAGACGACTGGCTTTTAAGAGCTCCCACAAGTCGTCGCTGTCTGGAGATTCTCAGATGGACTATGGATCTGACCAAGGAACTGGGCCTCCTGGTCAATTTTGAGGAGTCTCAGCTCATCCCATCCCAGACCATTGTCTCCCTGGGTATGGATCTTCAGAGTCGAGCTTTTCGGGCTTTTCCGTCGGCCCCAAGGATCTTCCAAGCCCTAGAATGCATCCAGAGCATGCTGAGAAGGAACCGATGCTCAGTCAGGTAGTGGATGAGTCTAACAGGGACACTTTCATCGCTGGCCCTGTTCATCGTGTTAGGGAGAAGCCACCTCCCCCCCTTCAGTATCATCTAGCTGCTCACTGGATAAAGGACATGACGCTAGAGACGGTCTCAGTTCCTGTTTCCGAAGAGAGGAGGTTTTCTCTCGCGTGTTGTAAGAACAGCTTTCTTCTCAAGGAAGTCTACCTTTGGCTGTTCAGAAACCCGACCGCCGTCTCCTCTCGGACACATCAGACACGGGCTGGGGTGCGACTTTGGACGGACAGGAATGATCGAGAACATGGAATCAGGAGCAAAGGACACTTCACATCAATTGCAGGAGTTGTTGGCGGTTCTTCTGGCCTTGATAAACTTCAAGTCCCTCCAGCTTAACAAAGTGGTGGAGGTGGACTCTGACAACACCACAGCCCTGGCTTACACCTCCAAGCAGGGAGGGACTCTTTCGTGAAGTTGTTCTAGATCGCAAGGGACCTCCTCATCTGGTCTAAAGATCGAAAGCTCACGCTGGTAACGAGGTTCATTCAGGGCAGTATGAATGTCATGGCAGATCACCTCAGCTGGAAGGGTCAGGTCATCCCCACAGAGTGGACCCTTCACAAGAATGTTTGCAGCAGACTTTGGGCCCTGTGGGGTCAGCCAACCATAGATCTGTTCGCTACCTCGATAACCTAGAGACTCCTATTGTATTGTTCTCCGATTCCAGACCCAGCAGCAGTTCACGTGGATGCTTTTCTGCTGGATTGGTTCCATCTCGACCTGTATGCATTCCCGCCGTTCAAGATTGTCAACAGGGTACTTCAGAAGTTCTCCTCTCGCAAAGGGACACGGCTGACGTTGGTTGGCTCCGCTCTGGCCCGCGAGAGAATGGTTCTTAGAGGTACTGCAATGGCTGGTCGACATTCCCAGGACTCTTCCTCTAGGAGTGAACCTTCTACGTCTACCTCACGTAAAGAAGGTACACCCGAACCTCCACGCTCTTCGTCTGACTGCCTGCAGACTTTCGAAAGACTCTCAAGAGCTAGGGGCTTTTCGAAGGAGGCAGCCAGAGCGATTGCCAAAGCAAGGAGAACATCCACTCTCAGAATCTATCAGTCTCAAAGGGAAGTCTTCCGTAGCTGGTACAAGACCAATGCAGTTTCCTCAACCAGTACCACTGTAACCCAGATTGCTGACTTCCTGTTATATCTAAGGAAAGTAAGATCCCTTTCAGCTCCTACGATCAAGGGTTACAGAAGTATGTTGGCAGCGGTTTTCCGCCACAGAGGCTTGGATCTTTCCACCAACAAAGATCTACAGGACCTCCCTAGGTCTTTTGAGACCTCAAAGGAACGTCGGTTGTCCACTCCAGGCTGGAATCTAGACGTGGTCCTAAGGTTCCTTATGTCATCAAGATTTGAACCTCTCCAATCAGCCTCTTTTTAGGACCTCACATTAAAAACTCTTTTCCTCGTGTGCTTGACAACAGCTAAAAGAGTAAGTGAGATCCACGCCTTCAGCAGGATCATTGTTTTCACATCTGAAACGGCTACATGTTCCTTGCAGCTCGGTTTTTGCTAAACGAGCTTCCTTCACGTCCTTGGCCTAAGTCGTTCGAGATCCCAAGCCTGTCCAACTTGGTGGGGAATGAACTGGAGAGAGTACTTTGCCCAGTTAGAGCTCTTAGGTACTATCTAAAAAGGTCTTAACCTTTACAAGGACAATCAGAAGCCTTATAGTGTGCTATCAAGAAACCTTCTTTTCCAAGTTCTAAGAACTCAGTTTCTTACTATTCAGGCTTCTGATTAGAGAAACACATTCTCATCTGAAGGAAGAAGACCTTGCTTTGCTGAAGGTAAGGACACATGAAGTGGGAGCTGTGGCTACTTCAGTGGCCTTCAAACAGAGCCATTCTCTGCAGAGTGTTATGGATGCAACCTATTGGAGAAGCAAGTCAGTGTTCGCATCATTCTATCTCAAAGATGTCCAGTCTCTTTACGAGTACTGCTACACCCTGGGACCATTCGTAGCAACGAATGCAGTAGTAGGCGAGGGCTCAGCCACTACATTCCCATAATCCCATAACCTTTTAACCTTTCTCTTGAATACTCTTTATGGGTTGTACGGTCGGCTAAGAAGCCTTCCACATCCTTGTTGATTTGGCGGGTGGTCAATTCTTTCTTGAGAAGCGCCGAGGTTAAAGGTTGTGATGAGGTCCTTTAGTATGGGTTGCAGCCCTGTATACTTTAGCACCTTTGAGTTGATTCAGCCTTCCAAGAGGAACGCTGCGCTCAGTAAGGAAGACGATCTTATTAAAGGCAGAGTAACGGTTCAAGTCGACTTCCTTACCAGGTACTTATTATTTCATTGTTATTGTGGATAACTGATTATATGAAATACGGGATACTTAGCTATCCTTTAGTCTTGTACACTGGTTTTTCACCCACCCCCCTGGGTGTGAATCAGCTACATGATTATCGGGTAAGTTTAATATTGAAAAATGTTATTTTCATTAGTAAAATAAATTTTTGAATATACTTACCCGATAATCATGATTTAATTGACCCACCCTTCCTCCCCATAGAGAACCAGTGGACCGAGGAAAAAGTGAGGTGGCGTCAACAACAAGTACTGTAGTACCTGGCCACAGGTGGCGCTTGTGAGTACACCCCCTTCTAGTATAGTGATAGCTGGCGTATCCCTCCCGTAGAATTCTGTCGGGCAACGGAGTTGACAGCTACATGATTATCGGGTAAGTATATTCAAAAATTTATTTTACTAATGAAAATAACATTTTCCAGCTTAATACATGAACCGTATGTTTTTCCTAGTCACTTATTTTGTGTTTTATGCATTTCTGACCATGATTATTGAGACAAATCACCAGTTTATAATGTTGGGGAACCCCAGTAGGAAACAGTGAATATTGGGTAGGGAAATGCCAAAAACGAGTAATTTGCAGCAATAATAATGCCCTATAATGCATAATATATGCAAGATAAACAGTTGGAAAATGTGGTTCATGTAAGTGGCAGGAAAGTATTATAATTTCAAAAGTTACAACTGATAAACCACATTTTAAAAAGGGGAAAAAACACACTAGCAACACCTAACCTAGGAGCCATATCCTTACCTATGGGGTAATAGGAACTGCGACCCCTCCCCTCCTCCTTAATCTATTATATCCTTACCTACCTCAGGTTCAAGCCCTCCAACTAGGAACCTGCCACTTTGTAATGAAGGCTGTAACACAAGTAATTACTTGAGGACATAACTTGGGGGATGTGATTACCTAGCCCCAAGAGTATAGCCCACTGGGTCATATACTCGTCATTGTTTCCTTTCTCACGCCAGTGATTATTCGGGGCCATACCTCAGGAAAACAATGAACAAGCTCACTCCTTAGGTTCAGCACGCCTCGCTACCCCTAGGAAGGTCGAAGTGGTTGTAAGGATCTTGTTTGTGACAGGGACACAGATCCTATACCAGTCACGGAATCCCTCTCCTCCTCCTCATAGAGATGACCCAGAGCTCTGAATGTTTTAAGGCAGAATCCGTCCATAATGTTTTCAAGCAGCTCCTTCCTGACACTAAACGGTGCCACTGTTAGGGGGGATACATGTCTAATCTTCACCCTACCCTACCTACAAGACGTGACCCTCAAAAGACCGATACTGTATCTCTATCACTCTTGTGGTCTGTAATGCCTACAAGCAACTCCTTTGTGACACAAACTATGCCACTGGTAGGAGGGATACTTGTCTAATCTTCACCCCACCCTACCTACAAGACGTGACCCTCAAAAGACCGATACTGTATCTCTATCACTCTTGTGGTCTGTAATGCCTACAAGCAACTCCTTTGTGACACAAACTATGCCACTGGTAGGAGGGATACTTGTCTAATCTTCTCCCCACCCTACCTACAAGACGTGACCCACAGAAGACCGATACGGTATCTCGTATCACTCCTGTGTGGTAACACAACAAGTGGTTTAACAATACCTCGGGCTCCTTATTGGACAAGTACCAGAAGGTTGAAGGCATTGGTTACCCAAGGTAAGTATGCCTGGCTCTTTACTTTCATCATCTTCCCCTTTTCTGGGGAACAGCACCGTGGGTCCCTTGCAAAGCTGGTTTCAACTCCTGCAGGTAATAACTACTTCCCTTGTGTTACCAAGTATAGTTTTTTGTATATTCATACACGTCCCCAGCGCCTCCTGCGAGGTAGGCCTTGGGAAACGTTTGTGTAGGGTTTCTATTTTAACTAGGAACTTTTTTATATCTCACAACTACTTTAGTTGCTCAGGCTACTATCATGCTCACTTGTATTGATATGCAAGGTGAAAGGTTTCCCTCTATTACAGTCTAATACTGTACTAGGTAAACCCGGGTCAATGACTAAGCCAGTAGTCGAACTTACCACTCTCCTAAGAGTGAGTCATTCAATAAATAATGGAAGGTTTGTTAGAATGGGAACAAATGACAAATTCAGAGATAAATTGTATTTTTCTCTAACTAATACAAACCTTTACAGTATTTATTTATATAGATTGGTCCGCCATCACCTGTCCCCCAGTAAGTTCTGCCTGCAATCAAAGAGTGATGTGGTTCACTGAACCATGAGTAGATATAGGTAGCTGAGTACCCCCCAGCCACCCCCTTACCGGTTGCCACCTCGCACTTGAAAGTTAATGGCTCCCTTCCAGCTCCGCCGAAAGTAATATCCAATAAATAACTATGGGTTTGTATTAGTTAGGAAAAAATACAGATTATCTCCAAATTTGTCTTATTTTTTTACTAAGGTAAGGATAAATAATAAATCCTTAAGGAAGGAGTTTCAACCATCTGCAAATTTAAAGGCAGTGAAGTGTGCTTCAGCTTTGGAGAATTTTGGTACTTCTGTGGAAGATAAAAAGTATGTTAAATAATAATAGTCGGTTGTGTAATGTTTCTGGACAGAACATGTGTAATTGTACTTCATTTGTGAATTATGGATCACAAACGAAGCAATGCGATGAATTGTGATATGGTGTTTTTTGCTCCAGTGTTAAACACACCTCAGAGAAATATCCTGGTAAGGTCAATCAGATGAGTTCCCTTGTTTTCATTGTGCAGTATAGGGTTGGCTTATACTTCTGCTGTATGCTCTGTTCATAACGAGGAAACTTTTAATATTTGTTTGTCCCTGCGCAAATACAAACCATTCAATCTTTACTTATTGGAGAGGGAATACAGTGACGACTGGAATACGGCAGTTGAAACTATTAGCGGGTTGTAAATAACTGGCTGGTAGCAGTGAGGCAACCGGCCCTTCGCAATTCACTACAACCTCAGTTGAATTTCAGCCGTTAGAGAGTGAACTTGTTCCCCTGCTGGAAACTTGGCAGTTTTTGCTTTGTACTTTAGGAAATTTCCTTATATTTTTCTATTTCTTCCAGCTTGTGTGTCTGCATGTGTGATTGCTCATCAAGCTGACATGTCTGGGAGTGCTATCCAAAACCTGCTGTCACATATGTTCAGAGGCATTGCCATGTGATGACTATAGGAAGTGGACACCCTCCCAGAGGGTTTTGTTCAACAGGAGGAATTAAAAGAAGGCCAAAAGGGACTCTTTTCCTTCGGGGTCTTCCTTGACGTCTAAGAAGTCTCGGCCTTCTTTTTCTTCCCGTGGAACAATCCCCTCAGACTCTTCCCTAGCATCCTCTGAAGGGCATTCAGGTAAGGGCAGTGGCTGGTTAACGCCTGGGCAGACCCAGGGTCAGGGAAACTGTCATTCCCCCAGTGGTTTGGCAGCGGATAGTACCATCTTGTCCGTAATAGTAGGTATGCAGTTAATTCTAATAGTCATGCCTTCTCCACTATGAGGCTCAATACTACACAGTATTCTAGAAGTTTTTTTTCCTGTTGTAAGCAAGTTTTGAAATGATCTTCCTAGTCAAATAGTTAAATCAGTAGAACTTCAAAAGCTCAAACTTGCAGAAAATGTTTATGTTGAACAGGCTGACATAAGTCTCTTTATAGTTTTTATATGAAATATCCATTTTAATGTTATTACTGTTCCTAAAATGTTTTATTTTATTAGTTCATTACTTCTCTTATAGTTTAATTATTTCCTTATTTTCTTTCCTCACTGGGCTATTTTTCCCTGTTGAGGCCCTTGGACTTACAGGATCTTGCTTTTCCAACTAGGGTTGTAGCTAGCTAGTAATATTAATATTAATAATGTCTCGTCGACCTTGGTATGGAAATCAACACCCTCTAAGGGAAAGTGTTCCCTTCGTAGGACAGGATTTGTCAGTTTTAACAAATAGCCCTACATTTTCTTGGTGTTCCTCCATCCGGCTCTTTAGTGGCAGAGACTACTTGGTCATCTGTCATCGTTAGAATGACTGGTTCCTGGAGGAAAGTTCTGCATGTGAAACATACAATGCGGCCTAAAGGCCGCCTGGTCGCAACATTGTGATAATCCAAAGAACTCCCGCACCTTCCACATCTTTTGCGACAACCCCATGTCAGGATTTTCCACAACAAATGTCAGGATATCTCAACTGCAATCTATCGAGCAAAATGGCCTGTCTTCTGAGGTTGGTGTCGTCCATTTGATGCCTTATACCTGTAATCTCAGATTTTTTTTTTCTACCTTCTTAGGGAGAAACTTTTCCATTTCTGCGGTGAAAGGTTATCGTTCAGCCATGAACGGTGAAAGGTTATCGTTCAGCCATGAACCAAGTCCTTAGTCTAAACGGAATAGACATTTCTTACTCAGTGAAATTTGTATGCTAATTCAGCACTTCGAGCAGACCTGACCTCCAGTCAAAGTCAGTCCACTGTCCTGGGATGTCATGAAGGTTTTGAGATCTCTAGAAGAGACAAATTATTACGAACCTCTTAAACAACCGTCTGATAGTGACCTCACATAGAAGAGTGTTCCTTTTTGCCTTGGCCTCGGCCAAACAGGTAAGTGAACTACATGGGCTGGCAGCTGATGTCACCCATTCAAGAGGTTGGAGGGAAGTTTCTCTAAGCTTCATTCCAGAGTTTGTAACATAGCAAAGACACAAAACCTGGCTCTTCGGATTCAAGATTTTCGTTGTTTACCTTTTCGAGTCTTTGTTTAGTTATTTAGTTTATTTATTAGCTAAAGATATTTCACCTGTAGTTGTTGAATTGGCTATATTATGTAATATCTAAATTCATTTTTATGAAGTAAAACTGACAACCTATTAAACTTGTAGGTTATAGTCAAACGAATCAGCAGCTTTTCAGGCTGTCTAGTCTGCAGTAATGTAAAAATTTCAAGGCATAAGACTAAATAGAAAATTAACCAGAACATTTATGCAGTTGAAGCAAAAAGCATAGAAAGTATCTTCAAATTAAAACTTAATTGTTCCGTAACCGAAATACAAACCACGCTATTTAATTAGGGTATTACTTTCGGCGTAGCTGAAATGACGAGCCATTAGATTTTTAACGAGGGTTTACTACCCCCTTGTTAGTTAGCGAGGGGGTAGGGGAGGGGTAGCTAGCTACCCCTCCCCCCCTCACACACCGGTGAGTATCTCACTTTGCTTTTGGCTCGGGTGATTAACAGACGTGTCTGCTCCCACCCTCGCTTATTGACAGTCTTAATCTTTTTTGCTTTTTCTTTGCAGTGTGTGCTTGGAAGTTGGCCTCTACCATTGTGCGGAAGTGCCCCGGATTACCTGACCGCCCTTGTGGTACATATATGTCGGCGGTCGAAACAGACCCTCACACCTTATGTCCGTTCTGCAGGGGCCAACGGTGTGATAGAGACAAAGTATGTAGTGAGTGTAGGAAGTGGTCGACCTCCCAGTGGGAGAGGTTTTCCCGGCGCCGGAAGATGAAGTCCAAAAGGGATCTTTCTCCTTCAAGGTTTTCCTTGAAGAAAGAAAATTCCAAGGACTCTTCTTCCGTAGCCCGAACTCCTCCGAAGCTCCCGCTCGAGCGGCCTCTTCCGAGAGGCCGTCGAGTGGTAGCGTAGGCCGTTCTTTTGTTGACCGACCTCGGGGATCGGGAGAGGGAGATGCCTCCCATAGCGAGGCAGTTCCTCCTCCTCCCCCGGGGGAGGATTTATCATTTAACAGTGTTGCTAATGATGATTTGTTGCAGCTTTGGGCTTCCTTGGGGCTTAAGGGCTTGCCCTCCAGGGAAGCCCTGTTTGACTTAATCCAGTTGAGGGCTGCTGTCAAACAGTCGCCGGCGGTAGCAGAGGTTGACCCTCTGTCTATCGTCGACGTTGTTGTGGCAGGGGCCTCCGACGAGTTAGGTCAAACCCCTGCCTTGGTTCCCGATGCAGCTGAAGGCTTAGTTCCTCCCTCTGAACATCCTTCGAGGGAGGAGCTAAGTCCTACGCTCTCTCCTGCAGGTGATTCTCTCCCTCGGGGGAGTTCACTGACAGAGACTCCTCTTCGGAGGACTGATGATGGTCTGCCTGACGCCCCCAGAGGTCGTATCCGTCGGAAGGCTCGCCCTCCTCTTCGCCGTAGAGGCCTTCCTTCGCCTCACCGCTCGCCTGCGGTGAAGCCCTCTCTACTCAGAACTTCATCCTCGTAGACAACACCCCCAGAGACCTTCTGCAGCTGAGACTACTCGCCATCACTCTCCTGCTCACCTGCACGCCAGCGCTCTGCTGCTCGCCAGCGCTCTCCTGTTCGCCAGCGGTCTTCTCCTCGCCAGCGTACAACTGCGCACCCTCATCCTGATGCGCGCCCCATGCGCCCACGATCTCCTGCTCGCCAGAGCTCTTCACCTGCGCGCCAACGTTCACCTGCACGCCATCATTCGCCTGCGCGCCCACGATCTCCGGATCTGGGCGCTAGAATGAAGAACCGAGTTTCTCCTTCTCTTCAGCGTTCGCCTACGTGCCATAGGATCTCGCCAGCTCGTCAGCCATTGCCTACGCGCCATCGCGCCATCGCGCGCAGACACCAGATCCTGCTGTGCACCCTCCTGCACGCCCACGCGCTCGGGGTAACACCCCTCTGCATGGGCGCTCGGGGTAACACCCCTGCGCGTGGGCGCTCGCCTAGAGCTCGCCGAGATCCTGCGCGCCCACGCTCTCGCGAACAATCTACATTGCGTGTGCAATCGCTTGCACTCAAGCCTGCGCTTCGTGCTTCTTAAAATCGCGCAACTGCGCGCCATCGATCTCCTGAGCTCCCGCGCGCTCCATCGCCTGCGCGCCATTGTTCGCCAGCGCACCAACACGCCCTCTCGTCATCTCTGAGATCTCCTACGCGCCCGCGCGCACCCCCACCTGTGCGCAGTTGTTCACCTACACGCCTTACGTGCCATCGTTCGTCTGCGCGCCAACTCGTCATTGCTCTCCTGCGCGCCAACGCGTCATTGCTCTCCTGCGCGCCAACGCGTCATTGCTCTCCTGCGCGCCAATGCTCGCCCGCGCGCCCTCGCCATCATGCCTGCACTTACGTGCGCGCGATCCTATTAGGGTACTATCGCGTGAACGCCAGCACAACGTGAGCCACCGCGTGAGTCACCACGCGAGCCTACAGGAACGAGAGCAGCCAGGTCATCCTCACCCCCCCCCCCCTGCAGGCGCAGACCAGCGCACTCGCAGGAGGGAGGGAAATCACCAGATGGGTCCAGGAACCAACCTTCCTCTTCTTCCCTTTCCTTCCAGGCAGGTCTAGCAGTTGTGTCTATAGTACTCCAAAGGATTGCCCCAATCCCCTTCCCTTTAGAGCTAGTCTCTGACAGCGCTGCTGTCAGTAAGCAGCGATGGTTTGGATCCCTCATCAGAGCTGTCGTGCAGGCTGTCAAACTGGATCCCTCATCAGAGCTGTCGTGCAGGCTGTCAAACCTGCTTGACCCCACTGAAGAGAAAGAGAGGAGTAGAAACCATGGTAACTTCTCCGAGGGTCAAGCTGGCTCCTCTGACATCCTTGAGGAAGGCTCCCTCTCCCTCCCAGACGTTTTCTCCCTCTCCTGTGGACGAGCATTTTCCGTACTCAGGGGAGTCTGACGAGGTGAGGCGTTCTCCCATCGCACCAATGGGAGAAACCCCACCTCGCGCTGGAGAATCGTCCCAGGTGGGAGCAGAGAAGAGCCCTCAGACGTCGTTGTTGGAGTCCTGTATTCCTCCCAGGAGGGAACCCAAGGATTACAAGACAGTCCCCAAGTTATCCTTAATGATCTGTCCAGAACCTAAAAGACCCGCGGAGAACGTCCACGTGTCCCCCCCAAGGAGAGCCTTTGGGGACGGGAGACTTCGCTGCCAGTTCTCCAGGAGGGGGAGCCACAAGAGTCAGAGCATGCCTTCTGGCAAGTCCTGACCCTGATGAGGCATCTCAACAGGATTCCCAATCCTGAGATTCCTCCTCGCGAGGGCAAGGACACGGTCCTGGACCGAGTCTTTGGCACTCAGAAATCCGCGAAGGCCAGTGCAGCTTTGGCCCGGTTCCAAGGGGTGAAGAGTGCCAGGATAAGGTCGAGGGCCAGCTCTCCGAGCTCGCCTCCTCCAGCCGTTTCACGGCTGGCAACAAACTCCTCCCGCCTCCTCGCGTCCAACAGAGGAGGTACTTCGAGATCATGGAGGAGGCTTGTTTAGCTCTTCCCTGCACCACTCTGTGGAAGAGCTTACCAAGGGAGTCCCTCTTGAGAGACTCTCTAGCCGGCAAGTGACTTTCTCGGCGACTGAGATCATAAGCCAGGAGAAGGTCGCGAAGTGTGCCTTGCAGGCTACTTCGAGGCTTGACATCTGGCTGGGATGTCTTGGCATCCTGTTGCGATCCGAAGATTTGTCTAAGGAGAGCACCAGGAAGGCCCTGGAGACCTTCCTCCTCTCCGGCACCCACACCATTGAGTTTCTGGCCCACCAAGTCTCGAACTTGTGGGCCAACTCAATCCTGAAACGTCGTGATGCGGTGGCAGAGAGGTTGCACGCGAAGGTCCCAGCCGTCGAGGTCAGCAGGCTCAGACATTCTTCCCTTCTAGGGAAGAACCTGTTCGAGCCTAAAGACTTGGAACAGGCAGCCGAGAGGGGGAGAAAGTCCAACCGGGACTCCCTCCTTCATAGGGCTCTTACATCAAAGCCCTATAAACCTCCGGCACCTCAACAACCTCGCCCGTCCAAAACAACGAAACCGGCTGTGGCAGCGAAGGCAACGGTGTCGAAGCCCTTTCCTGTCAAGGACAGGAAAGACAAAAAGTCCTTCAGGGGAGGAAAGAATCCTAGAGGGAGCGGATGCCTTCAAAGTTGCGCAGACAGGTGGCAGCAACTCGGGGCCGATTCCTGGACGATTTCCGTAATTGGTCAAGGATATCGCGTCCCGTTCATAACATCTCTACCTCCCCTGACAGCGGATCCAGTGTCATTGAGCTCCTTTGCCATGGGATCGGCAAGGGGCCAAGCCCTACGGGCAGAAGTCCAAACCATGTTAAAGAAGGGCTCTCTCCAGGAGGTTGTTGACGGTTCCCCAGGCTTCTTCAGTCGACTCTTTCTTGTAAAGAAGGTGTCTGGAGGCTGGAGACCAGTTATTGACCTCTCAGCCCTGAACAGGTTTGTCAAACAAACCCCGTTCAGCATGGAGACAGCGGACACGGTCAGACTTGCGGTGAGACCACTAGACTTCATGTGTACACTGGACCTGAAGGACGCATACTTCCAGATCCCAGTCCATCCGTCTTCAAGGAAGTACTTAAGATTCAGCCTAGACAACAAGATCTACCAGTTCAAGGTGCTGTGTTTCGGTCTCTACAGCACCTCAGGTATTCACCAGGGTGTTCACACTGATTTCTTCGTGGGCACACAGGATTGGCATCCGTCTCCTCCGCTATCTGGACGACTGGCTGATTCTGGCAGACTCGGAGTCGACCCTTCTTCGACACCGAGACAAGCTTCTGGGACTTTGCCAAGATCTAAGGATCATGGTAAATCTTGAGAAGTCTTCTCTGCTTCCAACTCAACGACTGGTATATCTAGGCATGATCTTGGACACCAATCTCCACAAAGCCTTCCTATCAGACGACAGGATAGCAAGGATGAGGAGGGTCGCAGTTCCTTTCCTCAGACGAGAAGAACTCCCAGCCCAATCTTGGTTACGTCTCCTCGGTCACCTTTCTTCTCTGGCCCGTCTAGTTCCAAATGGTCGCCTCAGGATGAGATCCCTGCAATGGCGACTCAAGTCCTGGTGGAATCAAGGACACGATTCCCCGGACATCTTGGTCCCAATGGGTCCTGCGGAACGGACGGATCTTCAGTGGTGGTTGACAGAGGAAACCCTACGAAAGGGAGTGGATCTTCTCGTCCTCCCCCCGGATTTGATGCTGTTTTCGGACGCATCAAAAAAAGGGTGGGGGGCCCACGTTCTGAACCACAGGACCTCAGGCCTATGGTCAGAATTAGAAAAGTGCCTCCACATAAACCTGCTAGAAATGAAGGCCGTGTATCTGGCACTTCAGCAGTTCCAACAGTACCTGGCGGGTCATTCCGTGGTGGTGATGAGCGACACCACCACAGTAGTGGCTTACATCAGCAAGCAGGGAGGTACCTTTTCACAGCAGCTATCCCATCTTGCAGTAGAGATACTGTGATGGACCGAAGTCCACTCGATTCCACTATCAGCTCGCTTCATTCCAGGCAAGAGGAATGTGTTCGCCGACAGTTTGAGCAGGGCATCTCAGATAGTGAGTACCGAGTGGTCTTTGGATCGTCTAGTAGCCAACAAAGTCCTGACTTTGTGGGGTTCCCCGACGGTGGATCTGTTCGCGACAGCCTTGAATTTCAAGCTCCTGCTGTACTGCTCCCCAGTCCCGGACCGCAAGGCACTCTGGCAAGATGCCTTCAACAACGGTGGGACAACATCGACGTCTACGCTTTTCCCCCATTCTGTCTGATGAGAAGGGTACTCAACAACACCAGAATATCGGTCAACCTTTCGATGACCTTAATAGCTCCGCTATGGCATCGCGCAGAGTGGTTCCCGGACCTTCTGCAGCTCCTGACGGAACTCCCTAGAGAGCTTCCTCCTCGACACGAGCTACTCAGACAACCACATGCCAACATCTTCCACAAAGCCGTACCATCGCTACGACTTCACGTCTGGAGACTATCCAGCGTCTCCACACAGAGAGAGGCTTTCGCAACAAGTTGCGGAAAGGATGTCTCGACACCTGCGAAAGTCATCCGCAGGGGTCTACCAGGCAAAGTGGAGAGTCTTCTGTGGTTGGTATCGTGGAAGGGGTATCTCTCCTCTCGATGCCAATATTCCAGCAATAGCGGAGTTTCTCGTCTATTTGCGGGAAGAAATGCGCCTTTCAGTCTCAGCAGTGAAAGGCTATTGCTCAGCTTTAAGTCTTGCCTTCAGGCTCAAAGGAATGGACATTTCCTCTTCGCTGGAACTTTCTCTACTCATACGAAGTTATCAACTTAACTGCCCCCAGTCGGAAGTGAGACCTCCTCCATGGAACGTGGTTCGAGTCCTCAGGTCTCTTAAGAGACCTCCTTTCGAACCATTACGCCAGGCTTCTGATCGCCACCTGACTTGGAAGACGGTGTTCCTGCTTGCTCTAGCCTCGGCCAAGCGAGTCAACGAACTTCATGGTCTCTCGTATGACATCGCCCATTCAAGGGGATGGGGGGAGGTAACGTTCAGATTCGTCCCTGAGTTTGTAGCTAAGACTTAGAATCCAGGAGTTCCAGACCCCCGGTTCGACTCCTTCCGGATTTCGAGTCTCCGTTCTGTAACAGATGACCCAGACCATCTCCTACTGTGCCCAGTAAGGAGTCTGCGGCTCTATCTTAAGAGAACAGCTGCAATTCGTCCTCGGGTGCAAGCATTGTTCGTGAGCACAGGAAGGACGAAGAGGAGGGTCACTAAGAATACAATCTCAGCTTGGATTCACAGGGTTATCCACCATTCCCTGAATCCTGACCGTCCTCCGTCACATTGCCCTAGGGCACATGTCAGGGGCATCGCTAAGTCCCTGGCATTCAAGAGAAATTACTCTGTGACGCAGGTTCTACAAGCAGGGGTTTGGAAGCACCAAACGACCTTCACAGCCCACTACCTGCAAGACGTGACCCATAGGAGGCTCGATATGTTCTCTATCGTCCCTGTGGTGGCTGCACAACAGCTGGTTTAAACCTCAGGCTCCTTAATGGACAGGTAGCAGAAGGTTGAGGGCATTGTTACCCGGTTTTAGTCTGCATGAATGAAAAGGTATGCCTGGCCCTTATTCTTTTCTTCATTCTCCCCTCTCTTGGGGAAAGCAGCATCCTGGGTTCTCTGCACAGCTGACCTCAAACCACTGCAGGTAAACCATGTTTCCTTGTGTTCCTAGTACTGTATTAAGTTAATACTGTCACGTCCCCATACCCTTACGAGGTGGTATTGGGATCGTCCTAACCTAGATTTCCATCGAAAGGACTCCAGGTCAACTTCCTAGGACGAGTCACACTTCACTCCTTCACACACTAGCTTACGTAGGCCGCGGTCCTTGCAGAGCAAGGCACTTGCGAGATGCAGGGACCCCTTATCTTGAGTTCTACACACTCAAATACTGAGTCCCCGGGCAAAAGCCAAAGCCAGTACGGCTGGGACTTACCACCCTACCTAATGGTTAAGTCACCCTAATTAAATAGCGTGGTCTGTATTTCGGTTACGGAACAAATGACAAATTCGTAGATAATTTGTATTTTTCCTAACCATACAAACCTTAGCTATTTAATCAAACTTGCCCGCCAGCCCTGTCCCCCGGGAAGTCCTACCTCTAAGCAAAGTGAGATACTCACCGGTGTGTGAGGGGGCGGAGGGGTAGCTAGCTACCCCTCCCCTACAGTAAACCCTCGTTAAAAATCTTATGGCTCATCATTTCAGCTACGCTGAAAGTAAGACCCTAATTAAATAGCTAAGGTTTGTATGGTTAGGAAAAATACAAACTATCTATGAATTTGTCATTTTATATTGAATTTTATGTAAATTTCATTTTAATTCTGACAACTTGAAACTACTTCACTTTTCCTCCTCATAGAGGATATTTTTTTTTATCAAGATGTTGCTCAGTATCGCTGGTGTCCTTTAATTTCATCCCTTCGTGTCAAAGGATGTTATTGCTAGGGAGATTATTTCAATGCTACATGTTGTGTGCTTTTTTTTCCACCAGGCCCTTCAATTCAATTACTCTCCCCTGCGATTTTTTTCATCTTGCAGCTTGCCAGAATACAGTATTTTGATAAAGTTAATTGAACTCTCTCTCTCTCTCTCTCTCTCTCTCTTTCTCTCTCTCTCTCTCTCTCTCTCTCTCTCTCTCTCTCTCTCTCTCTCTCTCTCTCTCTCTCTCTCTCTCTCTCTCTCTCTCTCTCTCTCTCTCTACCCAGTATTTATATGACATTATTACGGAAGGTGACCGACAGTCCTACACAGCCTAACCCCCTCTCTAATGACACTCGAAAGAAAAATGAAATTATTCTGAAAATAACCTTAGCATTTGTATATGTGTAGCAAAAAGTTAAAGATGCTGAGCAGTGTTTAAACTAAAGGTTAAGAACAGATCTATTTACATATCAATAGTGCTAAATGAAATATAGTTTTTATTTCTTTATTTTTTATTCAAGTGGGCACTTAACCTTTGAATTGAACTTTATGGGTTTATCATTCATTTTGGTGTCCAGTGCTGCCCTTATTAACCACAGAAATAATAGATATGATATAAATCCTCTTGGTATGCTAATTTAGAGGCTTTTCTTTGACATTTAGTGATTCTTTGCAAAAAGTGCAGATACTGTATAGAAGTTTGCAAAAATTTTCCTTCAAATATAAGTACTGTACTAAACACACCAATGACCTTCACACACAGTATAACTTTATTTTTTAACTTTAGGAAAAAAATCATGTTTTTTTACAATTTTTCATTTATTTGAGAATTTTATTGCAAAATCAAATCTTAGTATTATAGAAAAGAGGGAATGAGTATGAATTAACAATGCTGTTATCTTTGCACTTCATGGCAAGAATCCCATCGGTAGAGTAGGCTTCATATTTCCCCCTCGGAACAACTTGCTTCATTTCTTGAGAGAATTGAGCCATAGACAACTAATTCTGTTGGTTCTCGCAGTGTCCAAATATCTACAATCAAACTTTTCCTCTCGAGATAATCCAATAAACCGATACTGGTGAACCAGTTCTTTTTTTTGCATAGATGGGAGACTTATGTGGTTTCTGCAGGGTGTTATAGGAGTGATTACCATCATTCTTTTGACCTACAAGGAAGAGTCTTTGTCAGATCCATCAGATGGCTGGAGAAAGTCCATGCCCAGAAGAACAGGTTTAATAGACACAGAATCACTTCGGCACTGATATCTACACATACGTAAACATTAGATTATTTTAATTGGATAAACAAGTGGTTGAAGAGTACTCCTATGAGCTGAAAACATATGGTGTGAGGTATAACATAAGATTGCATTCATTAGATTTGTAAAGATGGTGGAAAATGTATCCCGTGAGGGCTACTTACTTGGTAGAGGGTTAACCAATAGCTGTTGTCAATTAGCTCTAATTTCTATTGTAATACTTTGTAAATACGAAGATCAACTAATGCATTTATATTTATGGGCAAATATCTACCACAAGGCAGTAGCTTCTCGTTGTCTTCACGCCTGGAGACTATCCAACATCACTCACTCACAGAGAGGTTTTTTGCAACAAGTTGTGAGAAGGATGTCTGGATACCTACGAAGATCTTCGGCATGAGCCTATCATCCTAAGTGGACTGTATTCTGTGGTTAGTGGAAGGGGTATCCCTCCCCTCGATGCCACGTTTCTAGTAATAGCGGAGTTCCTTGTATACCTTCGGGAGGAAAAGCTTTATCGGGCTTAGCTGTGAAAGTTTACTACTCAGCCTTAAGCCTTGCCTTTAGACTGAAAGGAGTTGAACTTTCCTCTTCGTTGGAGTGTAATCTCTCCTCATACGAAGTTATGAGCTCACTTGCCCCTAGTCGGAAGTTAGACTTCCTCCTTGGAACGTGGTTTGCGTCCTTCAGTCTATGAAAGGTGCTCCTTACCAGCCGCTACACTAGGTAATAAATCCCCACCTCACTTTAAAGGCAGTGTTCTTACTCGTGTTGGCTTCAGCCAAGAGAGTTAGTGAGATTCATGGCCCTACGACATCACCTATTCTAGGGGAAAAGTGACACTCAGCTTCGTCCCTGAGTTTATTACTAAGACTCAAAATCTGGAGTAGCCAGCTCAGCTGTTACTTTACCCAGTGTTGAGGTATTACCTTAAACACACCGCAGCAGCTTGCCCGCAAATGTCAGCACTCTTCATCAGCACGGGGAAAGTCAAAGGGAGGATCACAAAGAACACCATCTCGACTTGGATTCGCAGGGTCATTGACCATGCAGTGAATCCCATCCCTCCTCCTGCTCATCGACCTAGAGCTCATTATATCAGGGACATAAGTACGTTTCTGACGTTTAAACGTAACTAAAGTGTGGCTCAGGTATTACAAGCTGGTGTGTGGAAGCATCAGACAGCCTTCACCGCCCACTACCTGCAAGATGTGACCCACAGGAGAATGGAGATGTTCTCCATTGATCCTGTGGTGGCTGCACAACAAGTGGTTTAGAAGGCCTCAGGCTTCTTGATGGACAAGTAGCCGATAGCTGAGGGCATTGGTTACCCGGGATTGGATGAATCTGTAAGAATGACTGGCTCTTTCTTTCATCTTCCCTTCTTAGGGAACAGCACCATGGGTCCTCTGCATGCTGCATCACCTATCTGCAGATAGTAATAATTTCCCTTGTGTAACCTAATATAGATTTAATACTTGTCTACGTCCCCGATACTCCCCGCGAGTTGGGTATAGGAAACGTCTATGTTTGATATCAACATTCCTGTTTATCTCGGAATATTCTTACCTAGACAGTCACATTGCACACAGGTTGCTCAGGCTGCTATCCGTGCATTGCACAAAATTGTAGATATGTATCAGGGTTTTTCTCAGTAACCTGGGTCATTGGTTAAGCCAGTGGTTGGACTTCAACCCTCCTAATGGGTGAGTCATCCTTAATAAATGGTGTAAGGTTTGTAGTGTCGGAACAAAAGCTATAGCTATTTATACAAATTGTCTCGCCATCACTTGTCTCCCACGTTAAGTCCTGCTTGCAATCAAAAGTGGCTCAGATTCACTAGAGTGTGAGTGAGAGGGGTAGCTGGCAACCCCTACAACCCCTCACTACCCCCCCCCCACTAACTAGCTGGTGGGGAAGTTGCCACCTCCCTTTAAATCCTAATAACTAGTCTTCCACCTTTGCCGAATGATAATTCACTTATACATTAAATAGCTACAGGCTTGTATTGTTAGGAAAAATACAAATTACTTTCAAATTTGTCATATCATATATATATACGTGTATACAGTATATATATATCTATATAAATGTGAATATTATCACCATTTATATCGTATTCTTCTGTCATTCTCTTGTCATATCAAAAGGCATAAAAAACAAAACATTTTATTTTCATGCGAGACTTGTTTGTAGAGAGAGAAAAAAAAAATAATGACGGATGTTGGATAGGAGAATATTTCACCTTGGGAGAGCAAAAGAGAAATGATTTGGGTACACTAGATAAAAATAAATGACATTTAAAGGTCGTCAATGATATAAAAAAAAAAATGGGACACTTATTGGCTGAAATGTATCATTCAATGACCTTGTCAATATCTAACCTTTATTTCATAACTTGATTCTGGCTTTTTGTGGGAATCCAGAAATGATGACTTATAATTATACACAGATTTTTATCTTATTTTGGTGTGTGTGAGAAAGTATATGTTTGTATTCATGTAAAGTATATATATTATCATCATCAGCCATTACTAGTCCACTGCAGAACAAAGGCCTCAGACATGTCCTTCCACTAGCGTCTGTATATGGTCTTCCTATGCCAGTTTATACCCGCACATTTTCTTAGTTAGTCAATCGATCGTCTTCTCCTCCTTCCCCTGCTCCTTTTACAAATTCAAAGGACCCATTCTGTTACTCTAAATGCCCATCTATTGTCTGTCAGTCTCATTATATGTCTTGTACATCTTCATTTCTTTTTCTTATACCGTTTGTTGTTAGAATATCTTTTACTTTAGCTTACTCTTGTATCCATGTTACTCTTTTCCTGTCTCTTAGTGTTATTTTCATCATTATTATTAACATAACTCTTTGAGTTATCACTAGTTTATGTTCTAAGGCTTCCGTAAAGCTCCAAGTTTCTGATGCTGAATTTAATCGAAAGCTGCATCTTTCCGGACAAGCCGTGTTTCAGATATCTTTCAGGATAAGAGGAAAACTGTATTTACATTTCTCCATTTATTATTTGGTGTTGACTCGTTTCGAATTACAGTACTTTGTAACTCTTCATCAAGACTAGATTGGGTGACTGATAGAATTACACTTGAATATGAAGGCTATGGTGGGGAAAATTGAAAGATACAAAAATGTTTTTATATTCTGAAATTAATTAACAAAAAATGATAAGTGGAAACTTTAAGATCTAAATTAAATAAATTAAGATCAGTTTTGTTATACATAAAAGATTTTTCACAAGGCCTGTCAGAATTTTATGACCTACTGTATTTCACAAGAATATTCTTAAATAATGCCAACTGACACCTGTCAGAAACTTTGTTGAAGAGGGCATATTAAACAAGTTTCTTATTTTCTCTCTCTTTTTCTAATATGCAATACTAAACAAGAGACCCTAAAAGTTAAGCGTAAATTTGACAAGTCTATAAACGAATATTTACAAGATTCTGTTAAGGCCAACAGCTCGTCACAAGATGGACTACCGTGGCCTTTGTCCTGGAGTGGACTGTAAATGGCTGCATTTGTTACGATATATATGTGTGTGTATCCTTTTAATGAGAAGTTTCTGTGGGATTTTTACAAAAAGTCAACCAGTTGTTTTGCGACAAGGAATTAATTGAATTTACCATCATACTCGTCTTTACTTAGTTTTGTCAATCGTATACGTTACTTGATGAAAAAAGCATAACACTGTAATGGACAATCCTCAATTTCATAAGAGAATCCTGACCACTATTCTTTCCTCTTCTACAAATATTATTACTGAATCTCGAGACAATCGGTGATAGATTTATTTGTTTGTTGTTGAAAAAATTGCTATCATATTGTTTTTCACAAGTAAGGAGATAAACAATGAAGTGTTATGAAATTGCTTCATTTTTGAAGATCACTTTTCAGTTTTCTTACTATTCAGAGTATCAGTTATAAAATGAATTGGAGTAATCTTTCACTTACGATAAATTTTTCCAATTGATCTTAGTTGTCAGATTTCTCATGTTACTGCTTTAACTACATCATTATCAGGCCAGTCCTATTGTTAATGTAATTTTCTTGTTATCCCTATTTTTAAGTCAATATTATTATTATTACTTGCTAAGCTACAACCCTAGTGGGAAAAGCTGGATGCTATAAGCCTAGGGGCTCCAACAGGGAAAATAGCCCAGTTAGGAAAGGAAACTGGGAATAATAAAATATTTCAAGAAGAGTAACATTAGAATAAATATTTCCCTTGTAAACCATGTTTTCTAATTAGAATTTTCCTTTCAGACTACAGTGGACGATGCTTTGACGCTGAGAGGTGCTCGCTGAGAGACCAGGGCGAAAGCTGGACCATTGATCACACCTGCGAAAGGGCCACGTGCTTCGTCGCTTCCAACGGTACACTCTTGGAGAAGCGCACCAGGTGAGGGAATGGAAAGTGTGTGTATGTATTAAATGGAATAGGTCTCAAGGATTAAGTGAATGAAATGATTGTTCCGTTGTGAAAGAGGAAAACTGATGCAATTGATCGCAATAGGTAGGTGTTCTTATGATTTTCCATTTAGAAGTTAGTCAGTTGACAGAAGGACTAATGAGGGAAGACTTGTGAGTGGATGTTTAGATAAGGGAAAGTGTGTGTGGATCAAGATTTTGTTATGAAACACACATGGGAGAAGTTTGAAATTAAAGGGGAAAATACTGTATAGCAAACATGGACCTTCCAGAATTTATGACAATTATATACTATAGAGGCAATTATGGAAGGCGTTAAGAATGTATGCTCGAGACGATAGTTTGCTGCGTGGGATTAATAGTTTGTATGATGGCAGTGAAGCAAATGTTAGAGCAGCCTATGTACTGTAGTTGGAGAGTAACTAGTTTGTTGTGAAAGTAGGCAGAGTAAGGGGAGAGGTTTAAGATAAAGAAAGTGTATGTAGATATGCAAAGTTGAGCTTAAAAAAGAAAAGAATGGCAAGGGGATTGTTAAATACTTCAAGTTTGCAGATAATGCTACAAAAGCTGGTAAAATTATAAAAGTGTTTACACAATGAGTGTTAACCTGGAAGATTGAACGATGGATATGGATGGTAAAAGAACGTTAGTGGTTGATTTGCTTAGATATCTGGAAATAAATTAAATGTATGGCAATAAGATGAAACACAAGGTATATAAATGGGTATGGTTTGGCCAACTCTTTAATGGAACTTATGTGTTGATGCTAAGTGTGAATTAAAAAAAAAATCAAGTTGCTAAAATTATCTGTTTATAGTGTGAAGTATAAGAAAATTTGATTGGGAGAAATACGTAGATAAAATGTTTTTGTAGGTGAGAGAATGGAACCGAGTATTTTTAGGTGGTTCAGTCACATGGAAAGTATGACCATAGGTAAGTGAAAAAAGTATATGATATAGATGAGGAGAGGGCCTAAAAAGGGTTGAATAGATACTCTAAAAGACTAATTAATAAGGAAGGGCTCTAACAACCAGGAATGGCAAGAGTACGTGTAAGCTAGGGACACCTCTGCTGACAAGCCCTTTGTATAGTGATAAGATGCAACTACTATTATGAAGTTTTTCTTGCTCATAAAGTTCATTAAGATTGATAAGGATGAATACGGCATTGGCCATTGTCTTGTTTTTAGGCTGGAGATATGGTTTGTTGGTGAAAGCAAAAAGTGTATGGGTTTGTTTATTCCTATGCAGATACAAACTTCCATGTCATTAAAATATGTTACAGTACTCCTAGTTCTGTTTTCAACAACCACACAATGATAAAAGAAAAAGGGTTTGGTTGGTTACCCAGCAACCCCACTGCTGGGCAGTGTTAAGTATGGTTGCCGGTAGGCCTCACTCCTATCTTGGTTGTTGTTGCAATAAGAGATGATCTCTCCTCTCTCTCCTTTCTCTACGATCACAACTTGGTTCTTTGTCTCGTTTCTTTATTATTGCCTCTAAGTGTGCTTATCATTATCTGTGCTACGCTTGTGCTTGACAATGGCTAATGCCGTGGCCAACGATACTCTGACGAATCTACGTGTTAGTAATGTAGGGAGTGGTTCTTTTCCCAGTGGGAGAGATTTCGTTATCGATGCAAGAAACGAGCTAAGAGATCGTTCTCCTTCCTCGTCGTCTTCTGTTATGGTAAGAAGCATGAGCTCTTTGCTACAACAAAAAATATTCCCCCCCATTCTGTTCTTCATTTTCTTGAGCCTTGTGTGGCTCCAGTTACAGAGGACGATGGCCATAATGGTAATTTAATTATTGATGATCATAATTTTTATTTGTTATCAATGAATATTGATCATGTGCCTAGTGATCCTAAGTCGATGTTTGTGACAGATCCCATGGGTATGGCCGCTGCGCTCTAAGCTGGATCCAGTCCCAGTATCCTGGGCCCCTCATTATTCAGAAATGCATAGACCTACCTCGCCTCCCACTAGTGGCATGGTGAGCCTTATACCTTATGGTTAATTTTATCCAGGATAACTTTTCCCTTTTGGAGATACCTCCCATCAAGGCATCAAAACAATTTGAAGACATCTTGAGGTCAGGAACCAATGCTTTGGAGTTCTTACTTCATCAGGCAGTCTCTCTTTTGGGCAACTTCATCCTTAAATGTTGCAACGCCATCTTAGCTAGGTGCACTAAACAGTTGTTTAAAATGGATGCTATCTGTTTGAGGGACTCCAACCAGGTGGACTCCCCTCTTTTTCCTCCATCAGATGTGACTGCTGCCATAGAAAATCAGAGAGAGTCTGTCAGACATCTCTTATGAGGAGAGCTGTGGCCCCAAGGATGCCTGCCCCCTCAACTACCTTTTTTAACTAGTCAACCAGCAAAGGTGACAGCTTCCTCCTACAGACTTTCACCAGCGTAGGAGGCTAGACCCTCAGCCCACCTTTTGCTGTAGAGGACACTCTTCCAACCGTAGAGGTTGTGGCCGCAGAGGCTCAAGTTAGGGAGAGCATATCCCCCGACTTGCCACTTGTAGGGAGATAGCTACAGAATCATTGGCACAGGTGGCAACTCTTCGGGACCGATCCCTGGACCATGCAAGTACTGCGTTCAGAATATTGAGTCCTATTTATAAATTATCCGCCCCCTTCTTACTCGGACCATTCCATTTGAAGGCTCAGCAAAGGAGTCTTGAGATGTTGGCCAAAGGAGCCGTAGAGGAAGTATTAGATGACTTTCCAGGGTTCCTCAGCAATCTATTCTTAGTGGAAAAGCTGACGGGTGGTTGGAGACCCGTCATAGATTGTCCCATTTGAATCTGTAGTCTTAAAACAACGTTTAAAATGGAGAATTTGGCCACTATTATTCAGGTCATCAGGAATAATGATTTTCTTCTGACCATAGACCTAAAGGATACGCATGTTCAGGTCCCCATCCTCCTGCCTCAAGGAAGTACCTAAGGTTTCCCTTTTGAGACAATTTTTAACTTAAAGGTTCTATGGTTCAGCCTGGTAACAGCACCTCAGGTGTTTACCAGGATCTTTGCCCTTGTCTCATCTGGGCTCATGCCATGGACATACGGCTTCTGAGATATCTTGACGACTGGCTTCTCCTAGCAGTCTCAAACTCTGCTTATAGAACAGAAAATCTCCTCAACTTCTGCAAGGAATTGGGAATTCAACTAAATCTAAAGAAGTCCAGTCTCATCCCCAACAATCTATCAGATATCTAGGCATGGATATCGTTTATGCTCAGGCTAGAGTATTTCCATCTGCAGACACAGTAGCAAGTTTCGGTAAAGTGGCAGAAAACTTTTTGGGAGGAAAATCGCTTCCTGCTCATTCTTGGCCAAAGCTCCTTGGACACCTCACCTTGTTAGAGAAGTTAGTCTCCTTTGGGAGAATGCATTTTCACTTGGTGCAGTGGGCTCTGAAGAGCCCGTGGTCTCGAACATCCAACTACCCTGCAACCCTGCAGTGGGGGTTGAGATAGAACCTGTTAGCAGGAACACCCCTTCAGGTCTCTCTCCCAAAGTACCTTCTATTCTTAGATGCTTCACACCAAGGGAGGGGCGTTCATCCAGGAAGGGAGCAGTTTTCAGGTCTGTGGTCTCAGGAAACAAGGCCTCTTTCATATTAACTACTTAGTTTAGAAACTAAGAACCACTCCACTTCACAGAGACTCTCAAAGGCCACTCTGTATTGTTGATAAGCGACAACTGCATGGTTGTGACCTATATCTCTAAAGAGAGGCACTGTCTCCCTCCTTCTATGCCAACTAGCGTTGGAGATGCATCATTGGACACAGAACAATGTAGTTTCTCTCTCGGCGAGGCTTATCCCTCATATGAAGAATGTCATTGCAGACCATGTGAGTCGGCCAGGGACAACAGTTAGTTCCAAATGGTCTTTGCTTCCCCTAGTGGCGAAGTCTTTTTGACTTTGTGGGGCTCCCTATCACTAGACATATTCACCACTTACCTGAACACCAAACTCCCAGTGTATTACTCTCCAGTCCTGGACCCAGTGGCAGCAATGGAAGATGCCTTCCAGCCACCCATGGGACAGACTAGACTTTTATTCCTTTCCATCCATTGTCTGATTGGTCAGATCCTGAACATCCTGAGAGGTCAGTATAAAACTACTAGCCCCAAAGTGACCAACAGCAGAGTGATATCCAGATCTGCTGGAACTTCTCATGGAAATCCCAGATTTGCCAAACCTACTGTATCAACCCCATGTAAGAAAGTTCCACGAGACTGTTCATTGCCTGTCTCTAAATGGTTGGAGACTATCTAGCATCTCCTCTGAAAGAAAGGCTTTTCAAAACCAACTGCAAAACAACCTTTTGGATACATCTGAAAGTCGTCCGCAACAGTATCAGGCCAAGTGGAAAACATTCTGTGAGTTGTGCTGTATGGGGAATATTGCTCCATTCAAGGCTATACTATTCCCTTGATTACTGACATTTTAAGTGTTGCTGAGGAACGAAAAACCCATTTCAGTCACTGCGGTCAAGGTCTACCGCTTGACCTTGAGCCAGGTTTTCAAACTGAAACGGGCTTAATCTCTCTTCTTCATGGGAATTTTCTGCTCATTTAAAAACTTTGAACAGATTTGACCCTCGGGAACTCGAGTCCCTTTCCTGGAATGTGACATGTTCATAGGTTTCTAAAGATTTAAAGACTGCTTATGAATGGAAGAGGCAAGGAACAGTGACATTACCCTAGTAAGCAGAACAATGCCTAAGAGATGGACCATATATCATTATCAGTGCCCAAGCCCCCTCTCCACCCAAGCTAGGACCAGGGAGGGTTCCCTATGAACCCATGGTTAAAGTTTTAGACATGGATCTTACCCTAAAGACTGCCTTTCTCCTTGCCTTAGCTTCAGCCAAGAGAGTAAGTGCACTACATGGTTTGTCCTACCTAGTGTCACATTTCCAATGGGCGGAAGGAACTAACCTTTTCCTTTGTTCCAGTTTGTGGCCAAAACTCAAAATCTGGTTGTTAATGTTGCTAGCTTTGACACTTATAATATCGTCTCAAAGAGGTAACTGATGACCCGGATAATGCTTTACTGTGTTCCGTAAGAGCGTTCAGAAAGTATCTGAAAAAAATCAGTCTATCTTAGACCGAAGATTCCAAAGTTATTTGTGACCGCAGGCTTTACTGTGTCCTGTAAGAGCGTTCAGAAAGTATCTGAAAAGATCAGTCTATCTTAAACCCAAGATTCCAAACTTATTTGTGAGCACAGGCAACTCCAAGAAGGTATCCAAAAAACACAATTTTCTTTTTGGCTAAGAGAAACAATTATGAGAGCATATAAATCCTCAGGGGAAGCGTTGTCAGGGACCCTCCCAAGAGCACATGATATCCGTGATCTTGCTGCAAACCTGGCCTTCCGCAAAAATTACTCGGTAGCCCAAGTTCTCTGAGCTGGTGTCTGGAAAAGACAGAACCCTTACACAGATCACTACCTGAAAGATTGTTCTCACAGATCTTTAAACTTTTTTCTTTTATTAAGCCCTATAGTTTGCAGCTCAATAAATAGTCTAGTTTAAGCCTTTTCAGAACACCTAATTGTTTATCAAGGCATCAGTTATTTTCTGCATTATAAGGGTATGTAATGTGGATAAAGTCTGACTGTACTCACAAGACAGGTTTGGAATACACTTACTTGGATCACATCCTAGTGCCGGTAAGAATAAAATGTTCTCATTTATATATGATTATATTCGATACTCTGAATTTGTTTGATGCTTTATTTTCATACGTCTCTATCTCTTAGATTAAACCTAAAGAATTGTACACTACAACCTTACCTCTTTACGAGCCAGTTGGACTGTCTTCATGTACTGTATCTACGTTTTCTCATACCAATATGTACTTGTAACTATCAAAGACAGTGAATACCTCCAGATGGAGATTTCCTCCACATTAGGAAGACTCCCATTTAAATGACTCTAGAAGTTTATATCTGCATATGAAGCTACAAATTTTGAAATAAATTGTATTTTTCATGGGTATACAAACCTGAGTCATTTATGCAAAGACCCCCACCTCAATCACCCCACAAGTCTTTTGACCAGGATAGATTGAAGCCTACCGGCAGCCACACTTGACACTGCCCAAGAGTGGGGTTCCTAGGTACCAGTCATTACGCAACCAAACCCTTTTTCTTTTATTATTGTCTGGTCATAAGAAATTAATTCAGGAGTCAGATTTGTATAGCTAGGAAAAATACAAAATGTTTTAAATATTTGTAGTATTTTTTATATGATTTTGAGGAACTTTATTATTTTTTTTTTCTAGTCCAGGAGTCGGATTTGTATAGCTAGGAAAAATAAAAATTGTTTTTAAATTTTGTAGTATTTTTTATTTGATTTTAGGCAGTTTATTCATTTTTTTTTTCTAATCCACGAGTCGGATTTCAATAGCTAGGAAAAATACAAATCGTTTTTAATATTCGTAGTATTTTTTATCTGATTTGAGGCAGTTTATTAATTTTTTTTTCTAAAATTATTACTGTCTCTTTGGCAGATGTGCTGAACCACCCCAGCTCGACAGTGAGGACTGTTACATTGTGCGCATCGAAGGCAAGCCTTACCCAGATTGCTGTTCGAAACTGTACTGCAAAGGAAGAGAAGTTTCTTTCTCTTTCATTGAGAAAAAATAATTAGTCTTTAAGAAGTAGGCCTTTTAAAGTTAATACAAATCTCTTAACATTTTTCTTTAGTCTTTTTATCATTCAATCTCATAAACTCTTTGTATCTTTTTAGTTTTTCCGTTTTCTTCTTTCAATATATTTAATGTTTATTCTTTTATCGAGGACTTGTAACATTCACGATGATATTTGGCAATTACAGAAAATATAATTTTGTCCCCCACTTCACCCCCTGGAGGATATTGCAAATTCAGCAATTTGTCACAAGGCGACTTTACCGATCACATGCTCATTTGTTATTCTACTAGAATTAAGTGTGGCATAAAATACATATCATTTCAGGATTAAATAAGTATTAAAATATTTTTATGTAAGATGTTTATTTTCAATGCTATGCTGGATAATAATTACTTTTTCTAAATTTGTTTTAAATGTTGGTCTTCCTGTCGTCTAGATTTGAATATTGACAGGACGTTGAGCTCAACCTTAGTATATGAAACCATTTACAGGTAATGATAAAGTTTAAGCTGTTTTTCATAAATTGACATTTTGAATGAATTTGATAATTTTACGATACATTTGCTGAATGAGTATACAATTTACTTGTCAATTCTCTGTACTGTTTAAGGTAACATTTTGCAACCCTAATCAGCAAACATTTTTCTACAAAAAATACAGAATGACAAAATGCCGTCATTATTGTTTTTGAGCTTATCAGTTGAAACCTTTCAGTAATTATAAACTACTGTATCAAAGAACGATAGAGAGAAATTCTTTTGGGGTGGTGATATGAAAATGGGGGACACAGAAATTGTTAAAAGTTGTACCTTTGATGCCATGCTGATGGTCAAAACAATAACAACATACTGTACTGCCTTCTTTATTACAGGTGTTAGTAACTGCTGATTTACCTAGAGATTCCCTTGTAATTAGGTATTTATCAAATGACATACATTACCTAAAAATTTGTTCTTACAAAAATACAAACCCTTGTTCTTTACATAGAAGGTAACAGCACAACATAGAACACGACTTCAAAAACTTTTAACGAGGTGCTGACAATCATACCACATGTTAACAATGGGTAGCAGGGAAGCACCAACACCCTCCTTTCACTACAACTCCACTTTGATTTCAGACGGGGTTGAGGGCAAACGTCCTCTCTCATAACCTTGAAATTCTTTTTCCCTTTCTCTTTTCAGGTGTGTTCGGTGCGCATGCTTTGAAGAATGCACAACATTTGAGGTTGTCTGAGCATAGCAGGCCACTCATGTGGCATGTTCATGTCCAGTGTGAGACGGATCCTCAACGCCTTGACCTTTGTGCAGAAGACTCCCACACTCAAGTCTCTCCTCCATGCGACAAGTGTCAGGAGTGGCCATACTTCCAGTGGGAGTGGTTTGGCAAGAAGCAGCAATAGCCTGAAAGGGATTCTTCACCTTTGGGGTCTTCCCCCCGAGTCGTCCCAACTGCTGTATTTTTCATGGTACCCCCACCCCTGCTTCTCACTCGGCCTCCTCCAGGGGATGATCAAGTAAAAGCGGTAGCTGTTTAACACTGGACACCCTTCTGATTCAGGAAGGTCTTCTCGTTTCCCCAAGTGAGACGACAAATCCTTCCTCCCCGGCGGAGTCTGCAGCTCAAGACGCTGGAGGTGTTAGTTTATGGAACACAGGAGAGTGTTTCTACTCCTGATGGGGTTGGCTTTGGCACTTCCTCTTCTAGAGCTGATCGGAGGGAGTTCCTTCAACTGTCTTGTGTCTCTTGGACTTCCATCCTCTGCAGCAGATCCTTTCCCATCTGAGCAGTAGTGCTCGTGAGAGCACTCCTTGTTCTCCCCTTGGGGGTTGCTGAGCCTTCTCAGTACGAGAACAATCATCCTCGTCCTCACCCTTCCGGGCACGCTGACCCTTCAGGGACCTTCAGCAGATGCCCTCGCAAGTGCAAGAGCTTGTCTTTGTCTGGGAGCCCCTCTCCCCAGGAAGTTGTCTTTGCCTGGGAGTCCCTCTTCCCAGGTAGTTCGGAAGCGGCATCACAATTCATCGCCAGTGCACTTTGGCTCTTCAGAGCTTGTGGACAATTGCGCCTTCTGCAGCCCAGTGTGTCGTCCAACGCTCCATTGTGGTATCACGAGACTAACTCCAGCGCTCATAGGTGTCTTGTGTTAATTGCGCCAGGTGCGATCACCACATCACTTGAATGACTGGGTTGAAAACGCAGCGTGACATCAGCTTGTGCTCTCAGAGCAACCACGTTTGCATCTTTCTCTTTCACATTGTTGAGCCTACTCTAGTTGGCGAGGCAGAGTATACAACACAGGCTTGTGCTCACACACGGGCGGTTACGCTACCAGTACAACACCTCTTGTCTTGAGCTTCCCCGTGATCAGCTGAGCCAGTCTCGTCGCTTGCATTCCACTCACAAGCCAGCAACGATGGCTACCGGGACTCATTTCTTGGAGATCTTCAAAGCAGCTTCTACCACTTTGCCTGTTTTGAAAGATCCCTTCGGTTCTGTCAAAGTTACCAACCAGTCTCACTATTCTTGAGGAGGTAATGGTGTCCTCTCAAGCTCCTTTAAAGGCTCCCTCTGATCTGAGGCTACCTTGTGCTGCAGTGGGCAATGACGCTTCTATAATGAGGGATGCTACAAGTTGCCCGGTCTCCTAAGCGACTTGTAGGTTGCAGCAGTGTCTCGAGAGAAAGGGTTAAGCCTAAATCTGCTGAACTTCTTTTTGGGGTACGTATGTATACCCAGTTAAAGTGGCTCAGAGGCGTCGTAAACTATAAGGCAGGTAACATCTCTTCCGGGGGTTAACATTCCACCCCAGGACCCACAGGGGAACATGGTCTCCGAGAGAGATCTCGTTCGTCTATTCTTTGAGGCTATTGCCTGTTATGTTTATAAGGCTCCTTCCACTGCAGTTCAGCAACTGAAACAAACTGGTACAAGCCCCACTATGTATCTGGAGGCTAGAGAGCTGGAGACATCAAACATTCTTTCCTTCTTCACTAGCAAGGCACACGAGACACAAACCCGCCTCCGAAGAACTAAGCTTCTAAACTTTTGGAAGATACCAACCTTCAGAAGCGAGTGCAGCGTACAGTAGCTGCCCTGGCAACGTGCAAGGCAGTCAACGAACCCCCAAGGCCTTGTCCTATGGCATCGCCTGATAATGACAACCACCCACCTCAAGACCAGCTGAGAGATGGAAGATGATTCAGACTCACTTCGATAGGCATTCTCCCTACACAAGCTAGCCCCAAAGCTCCCAATGTGCAGGAAGGTAATCCAAGTTGACCTTGCAGATCCTATCCTACATTAGACTGGTCAACGAGGGAAGATATGTGGCTATAGATATGCTATACTCTTAAGAGCAGCCGTGGTCAAAGTTAGCAGCAGGGTCCATTACTAAGAATGACTGGCAATGCCTTCCTCTGGGGGAGTCTGCAGCTCAAGGTGCCAGAGGTGTTAGTTTATGGAACACAGCGAGTGTGTTTCTGCTTCTGATGGGGTTGGCTTTGGCACTTCCTCTTCTAGAGCAGATAGGAGGGAGTTCCTTCAGCTCTGTCTTATGTTTCCTGGACCTCCATCCTCTGCAGCAGATCCTTTCCCATCTGAGCGTCTGCGGAGTAGTGCTCGTGTGAGCACTTCCCAGCGTATTTTACCCTCAGGGCTCGCTGAGCTATCTCGGTACGAGAACAGTCATCCTCATCCTCACCCTTTTGAGCACGCTGACCCTTCAGGGACCTTCAGCAGATGCCCTCGCAAGTGCAAGAGCTTGTCTTTGCCTGGGAGTCTCTCTTCCCAGGTAGCTTGAAAACGGCATCACAATTCGTCGCCAGTGCACTGGGCTCTTCAGAGGTTGTGAACGATTGCTCCTTCTGCAGCCCAGTGTGTCGTCCAACGCTTCACTGTGGTATTGCGAGACTAACGGCAGTATCCTCCAATCAGGTTACGTTATCCTGTTCATCAGCTCTCCTCTTCACATGACTCGTCCTCTGAGATTCTTGTCCTTCACGAAGGGAGCGGCGAAAGACATTGCCCTTTGGGCAGAAGTCCAGACCATGTTAGAGAAGGGCACTCTCCAAGAGATCCTCAACAAGTCTCCAGGATTTTACAGTTTACTTTCTTGTAGAATAGGAGCCTGGAAGAGTCCTGTCATCAACCTCTCGCTTTTGAACGTGTTTGTTTTTTGTTCTGGAGACTCCGTTCAAAATGGAGACCGCAGACACGGTCAAACAGGTAGTAAAACAGCATCACTTCATGACCATGTTGGGTCTATATAGGATAAATACTTCCAGACCCCTGTTAATCCTGTCAATCCATCCTCAAGGAAGTACCTTTGTTTTGTAATGCACAGACCAAGGGTAATGTGCTTCATGCTGTCAACAGCCCTTCACGTGTTCACTTTGGTCTGTCTGAGCCCACACCAACAGCATTTGTCTTCTCTATTATCTGGACGATTGGCTGATTCTGGTAGACTCGGTGAGATAGTTCTCCAGTTTTCCCTCGATCTGTGGATAATGGTATTATTATTATTACTAGCTAAGCTACTACCCTAGTTGGAAAAGCAGGATGCTATACCAGTGAGACAAGGAAATAAACAAATTACAAGAGAAGTAATGAGCAATTAAAAAATTTCAAAAACAGTAACATCATTAAAATAGATCTTCCATACAAAACCAATAAAAAGAGTTTTAACAGGGAGAAGTCAAATCTTGAGTCCAAACAGAACCTGGTATATCTTGGGATGCAGATAGATACCTTACGAGAATCGTCACTGGACAGAATCGAGAGATTCAGAGAAGTGGCGTACCCATTCTTTCAGAGAGGCGCACTGCATACACATCTGTGGCATGGTCTCTTAGGTCTTCTGGCATTGTTAGAGCAACTAGTACCAAAGGGTAGCCTCCACATGCGCTCACTTCAGTGGCAGCTGGAGACCTTTTGGTCTTAGGGTAGGGACCTTCCCTTTATATTTATTCATGTGGGAATAGAACGAAAGAAAGATATGAGTTAGCAAAGTCTAGACTCCAACCTTCTCAGAAGTATAGACCTTCTTTCTCCTCTGGATTTGATGCTCTTCACTGATACATCAAAAGAAGGTGGGGACCACCTTCTGCAGTACATGGCCTCTGGTAGGAGTCAGATTGGCTTTGCAAAGTGACGTTTCTTATTCTTCTACACTTATAACAGGCCAAGTTAATGTTGTGAGTGACAACACAACCATGATAGCAAATCTAAACAAACAAGGAGGTACTATTTCACGGCAACTTTGCCAACTGGTTAAAATTCTGCAATGGACAGAAAATGTTATCTCCCTGTCACCCCGGTTCATAGCAACCAAAAGAAAATCTTGGCAGACAATCTAAGCAGAAAGCCTCGGATAGTTGGATCCGAATGATCTTTGAATCCTCAAATGGCAAACAAAGAAATGAATACCGAGTTTGCCAATGTTAAACTTGTTCGCAACGTTCCTCAACTGGAAGCTTCCAGTGTACTGCTTTCAGTACCAGAGCCACAGGCTGTATTTCAGGATGCCGTCCAACACCTTTAGGACAACCTGGACGTATACAAGTTCTCCAGTTCTGTCTCATGAGTTAAGTCCTCAACAGGGCGAGATCCTCAGTCAACCTATCTATGACTGATAGCTCTGATATGGCTGCAAGCAGAGTGGTAGCCAGACCTACTGCTGCTGACAGAGGTTCCAAGGGTGTTGCCTCTCATTCCCAAATAGTTGCATCAACCTTGCATGAAGATCTTCCACAAATCAGATCCCTACATCTTCAAGCCTGAAAGTTATGCTCTATCTTTTCATACAGAGAGGGTTTTTGCGACAAGTGTCAAAACAAGTTTGGATACATCAGTAGGTCATCGACCTCAGTTGGCGATCTTGTGTAGTTGGTGCCGTGAAAGGGATGACTCTTCAGGTGGAAAAACTGCTCAATTTCGGCCATGAAAGGCTACTGCTACCACTTGGACTTGAGCCTGGTCTATAAACTGAAAGGAGTTTAACATTTCCTCTTCGCCAGAACTGTCTATGCTCATACGGAGCTTTGAGCAAACTAGCCCCTTCCCAATCAGAAGTGAAACCACCTCCTTGAAAAGAGCTGTGTACAAGTTGTTAAATCTGGCCCTGATCATGACTTTAACCAAGATCATCTTTCTGCTTGCCCTGGGCTCTGCTAAGTGGGTCAGCAAGCTGCATGGTCTCTCCTACGACGACGCCTATTCAAGGGGATGGAGATAGATTTCATTCACCTTCCTCCCCGAGTTTGTTGTAAAGACTCATGATCCAGTAGTTTTGTTCCTTTCAGATTTAAGTCTTCAGGAAGTAACCGATGATCCTGATTGGCTGCTTTTAAGGGCTGGTGCTTCCCCGCTACCGACTGGTTACAACTGATACAGTTGTTGACGGCTCGTTAAAAGTTTTCACAGTTAGCTTGTGGTGCTGCTACCTTCTCCTGTGTAAAGAAATTGGGTTTATATAGTTAGAAAAAATACAAATTACTTCCAAATTTGTCATTTTCATATGGTTCAAACCATAACACATAAACAGTTATTCAACAAACACCTGCTACAAAGTATTAACAAAACAAAACGTTTTATAAACGAATATCATTAGCCGAAACATTTTCATACAACATATTATAATGGATACAGATTAAATTGTAGGTACTTTAGTAATATATATACATGAGTGTATATATATGTATACATGTATATCTGTTACATATATATGTGGATGTATATACAGTATACGTTTATATATGTGTCGGCATAGTGCCATGATGAGAACCAAATATAAGTAAAAGATAGTTTTTTTTCTCTGTGTAAGTCATTTCCCATGGAAATACTATAACAGAGTTAAAAAGTTATATTATTTTGGTATCTTTTGTACCCTTTTTTTACTCAAATCTCCAATGGTGTGCATTTATTTCTCCATTTAAGTTGAAACCCTGTTGTTAAAACCTTTAGTGTAAATAAACTAGCATCAGTGTAAAGTTATAGATTAATATTTATTATGTTCAGGAAAAACCAACATCTTGTATCATACGAAGGTAGCCTATATATATAACATCTGAGTACACAAAACAAATCCCACCTCTTTCTTTTTCAATAGGATTTATTTGTAATTGTGATGTAAATCATGAAAAAACATAACTGTTTTATTTTCAAAACGTTATCAATGTTGAATATATGTAAATAAAATATATAAATACGAATGTAACATATAGAGTAGGTATAGAGTAGTTTACACTTTATTAAGATATATATTGATAAATAAACTAATAATAAAATACCTATTACTGTTTATTTTTCCTTTATTTAATTAATGAAATCAAGACTATATGTGTCAGTTTTCTCAAAAACAAGTGATGTTGGTAACTTAAGAACTGCTCAATACCTTTTTGCAACATCTTATTGTTGGAGTAACCTTACAAAGGGAAGAGAATAATTCAGTTCCTGAAAGAATGTCTGCCCTGCAATGTGTGTTACTGGATTCGAAAATGAAATGCACAAAAATTATATAAGGTGAATAGATACTCAGACGGACTAATCAACGACGAACCCAGGATTGAAATCTGACACTCCCTAGAGAATTTACCTCCATGGGAACTATATATGTTGGGACCATGAGATAAGCGTGAAGAATTCTTTGAACTTCTAGAGGAGAAGAATATGAAAATTATTGAGGGGACATGGCAGAAAGACCAATCATGACGACTAGGAATAAATATACTTGAGCAATGATGATAATAGAAACCATTGTGTAGGGGGAACGACAGTCTCCCCGACACTGGCACTGGCCAGGCATTAACCGATCGCCACTCTTACCTGAGCAACCTTCGGAGAATTCCAAGGGGAAGAGAACGCCGAGACTTTGAGGAAGATCCCGAAGGTGAAGTGTCTTTTTCCCTTTTGGCCATCTTCCTCCTGCCAAACAACACTCACTGGAAGGGGACCACTCCCTACATTCCTCACATGGCGAGGCTTCCGTACAGACATGTCCTCGGCAAGAACAGCACAGCCTAAGAGGCTCCACTTCTGAACAACTCATAAATGTCCCATAGGTCTTGAGCGACTCTCCAAGGCATGTCTACATGAGGAGTAGTCACAACACACAGCTGAAAGAAAAATATTAAGTTAATTACAATTTTCTAAAGAAAACAAAAGCAAAAACTGCCCAGTTTCCAGCAGAGAAACCCCAAGTTCTCTCTCTGACAGCTAAAACCCAATTGAGCTGCGAGGGAGGGAGTTGCCTCCTTGCTACTGGCAAGGTTATTACCTGCTGGTGGTGTACACCTCATAGGAACACAAATGGTTTGTGTGTGTGTAGGAACAAATATGTCAGGTGGTGTACACCTCATAGGAACACAAATGGTTTGCGTGTGTGTGTGTAGGAACAAATATGTCAGTCTCATTAAACTCAAAAACTATTAAAATGAATACGTTTGGCTGTAGCAAAGTCAAAGACGGGAATGGTATTATAACCATCATTCCCTCTATAAGCAAAATGCCTATCCTTCAACTCGAGAAACATACTGTACTAAGTAAAGAGAAAAAAGTGAGACTACACTCTCTTCACTACTGTATAATATCTGAATCTATAAAATTGTCCCTAGGTACAAGACACAAAAAGAAAGTAGATCATGATCACACAAAATCAATTCTTATTGCTAACAAATCTGGAAAGATGATCTTCAAAATACTAAAAACAAGAAAACCCTGACATCTTTAGCGGGGTACATGTCGTTGTTCCAAGTCGACCTATAGACTTAAGAAGATATCCAATATGCATGTGTAGCATGTTACTGTTGTTAGACGCTGGTCTCATTACTTTACTAGAGGCATTAGTCTACTGGAAAGAGAGAAAAGGGAAAAAAATTATTCATTTCAAGGAGTAACGTTGACATTCCAAATTTCCAGAGATGAAAACAATATGAATATCTTGGAAGGTTCACAAGAATAATGAGCTGTGAATAACCTTCCTCCAAATAAAACAATCTTGTGGCCGTCATTTGCAAAGTTGAGTAAACTATAAAAAAGATACAACAAAGCATTTGCAAGCCTCCCCAATTAAAATTTGAATAGCCTAAAGCCACCAAGGAACAAAAACAAAACTTTAATTGCAGGTCGACTCCATATAACTATCGAGCATATTTTTTCAAAATCTTAAGCATGGCAACTAAAATAAGAGCGACGAGATAAAGAGAAGGCAGGTGTGAGCTAGCCACTGTGGTTGTTGCCATGTGGGGGAGAAGCAGCAGCCTCTGAAATGGAAGAAAATAGGAAATTTTTTTTGCAGAAACATTGATAAAATCAGTTTTGAGAACAAAGCCATATGAACATCAGAAGAGATTGATAAAAGGGATTTTGACGAAGGAAAAAAATATTTCTGGGAAGAGGCCTGTGACGCCCGGTGAATGCAGAGGTTACAACCCTCGCGCAAACACCTTGTAGGTGTCGGTGGGGTAGTTCAACTATGTTCTCTAGGGCCTGTGATGGCCCTCCCCATTGATGAAGGGATTATCTAAATGGAAGATAGCCTGTGAATAGTGGTTTTCGCACGCCTTTGTTAAATACACGACACCTACAAGGTGTTCGCGCGAGGGTTGTAACCTCTGCATTCACCGGCCGTCACAGGCCGCCCCAGAAAATCAGTTTTAAGAACAAAGCCATGTGAACATCAGAAGAGATTCGCAGAAATAATTTTCTTTTCTGACAATGGAGGATTTCAAAGATACATTAAAGGAACTTCAAGCAATATATTTGTCTCAAAAAAGAACATAAAACTACATCATATATACAACGTGAATGTTGATGATTCTTTAGGTACACAGTACCTTGCATCTCAAATATGGCATGTAGATATATACATCAAATGTTTATATGCATGCATCTGAAATATATGAAGCCGTTACATAAAATGTCATAAATATTATATATAACTATTCATACAGCATTTCACATAGAGGAAATTAACAACTGCATATGGTAGAGTATACATGTAATAAAAATATTCCGTGTTATACATTCTAGTTTTACTTTCCCTAAAAACTTATAACTCTTGTTACGGAAAAAATGCATAACTTCAACCTGGAGTGCGTTATTCTATAATTTAAAACAAAATTAAATATATTCAAAAACTGCCATTGGAGGCCATCTCCACAAATTTTGGACTATAAAATAAAATTCTATTGAAAACATGGAATGGTCTGAGCACCAGTGCCCTTACATAAAGGTTTATTCCTATGCAGATAAAAACTCCCGAGTCATTTATATGGGGGTAACTACTAATCCTGTTTTCTACGACCAGCCAATCAAAAATTTGGTTGATTGCACCATATTTCGTTACTGGGTAAACACAGCGCATGCGTGAGGAGCTAGCAGACGCTCACTCACTACGCCTCTCCACAACAATGCTGGTCGCGAAGTGAAGAGGTTGCGCTCTCAATCCTTCTCTACTATCAAGCCTTTCGCATTCATCTCGCCTGCCCCTTCAGTGTTTAATTCTCTTGACTTGTGTTCTGTTCTTAATTCACAGTCAATTGGGTTACAATTCATTATCTGTGAGTTAAGAGTGCGTATGTCTTATAAATCTCAGTATTTACGTTCTTGCCCAGGATGGGATAGTAACTATTGTGGCATCCTTATAAGCCGGGGGCAGACATGGACACGCATACTCTTTGTCCCTCTTGCCTACACAAGAGATGTTCAAGGGAATCTACATGTAAATACTGTAGGGAGTGGACTTCCTCGCAATGGGAGAGATATTTTTCTCATCGCAGCAAACTTAACAAGATTTTCTAGCTGCAGCAGTTCTTCTTGTTACAGCATCTCCTCCCAACGGGAGTTAGAGACGAATCTCATTCTAAGCGGCGAGAACCTTCCTTTAGTTTTTCATGTCGAGATTTGGTAAATTCCTCCTATCTGTTCTCACAGAGAGGGGTGGAGTCAGTGACGGGAACAAACTACCTCAGAAGGAAGAGAAACGACAACTGGTATGGCTGCCTCTCAGCACCAACAGATAGACTTGTATAAGATACAGAGTCATCCCGTACTTTAGTTCAAAATACTGACCAAGGGAGGTGAAGACTGCAGGTTCAATGGCTCCTACTAGTAATAGGTGCATACCCGGACTTACCACAGGTAGGGAGTGGACGTTAAAGAACGGGAAGAGATGGTAAAATAGGTCGAGGACCATTCTCTGAACATGTGATATAGCATGTCAAGGATATAGGTCTCCCCTTTATCTCTCCTTCCCTATCATGGTTATTCTATATAAGACTCCACTGACTACGTGTTGAAACATCTGTGACCTGTAGGCCCCATGTGTTAAGACATCCTATCCTCCAGAGTATTCTAATACCGGCTGCGTGCAGGGGAAAAACCTTATTCATGTTTCCAGCTAACTCGGCCTTACAGTAGATGGGATTTCTTTTGGATCTCGCCCCTCTCCTCTTTATTTTGTTACTGGCATAACAAATATTGAAAACAGGTAGTTGTTTTCAGGGCGTTGGTCACCCAAAGCTCTGGTGAGGTACCAACTGCAAGCCCTTACCAAGCCTACCTCAAGGAAGATCTACAGTATAAGATACTACTTTTCGAGAAGACTCGGTTTCAAACCTATATCCCTGTCTAGACTCAAGGTCGTGAAAGGAAAATTAGGTTATGGAAAGAGGCCCTTTTATTCCCTGGAATATGGAATGTAGCCAGCCTTAACCCTTGACAGTCAGATGTCAGACCATAAACCGGAACCTTTCTTTTTTTTTTTTCAGAAAGAATGATCATCCCCAAAACTAGATTTGGATGTTCCTTGAGCATGCAGTGTGTTTACCCAGCAACAAAGCAATGGTGCAATCAACCATATTTTTGATTGGCCATTCATAGAAACATGATTAGTAGCTACCCCATATAAATGACTCAGGCTTATATTGCTGGGAAAATACAAATCACACAAAGTTTGTAGTATTAACAGGATTTACTTTTCATCACTGACAAGCAGGATATCTTAGAATCAATCACTGGCCAAAATACAATTGGACTACAATATAAGACGGTATACTAATTTATGCAGTCAAAGAAAGAAAAAAAAAAACCTTGAAAAGGAAAAGAAAATAATCGAGGGATAAATAATCATAAGTTGCTAATTCAATTCTCTACAATTCTGTTTAATCATAGTACCAGATTTTGGCTATGAAATCACAAACTTGAAGGGAAAGTTTATTTACTTTAGGTTCTACGGTAAATTTTGATGTTATGATGGAAACTTATTACCTTTGTATTCCAAAGTAGAATCCAAAATACAAATAAAAATGGTAAACATTTTACGAGAACACAGGACAGTTGTATTGTTTTTCAATGAAAGTAAATGAGTCGTACAACTAATGGCTTTAGGCCTCGGAAAAACCAGAGTGCAAGTGGAAGGAAAAGAGGGGCTATTTGTCCCTGTAGGGATCATCAAAGACCTGCTCTCGAAGGATGATGTAAGACGAGTTCCAAAGCTGGACAGTAGAGAGAAAGCAGCGGTCTCTGAACCAATCTGACGACTGCTAATTCGAACAGAATAGATGTGGAAAGATATGGCCTAACGGTGGAATCTGGTTGGTTATTTCATAAAAAAGGACTGACGTTGCTCCATAGTAATACCTGTGCTTAAAACAACTAAATAACAGATGCTGAGAATATGTATAGATGGCCAAAAATACTGATAGTAATGAATTCTAACAAACTCTACAACAACTTTGCCACACCCAATTGTAACTTTACAAAATAAAAATACTTTTTAATAATAAAACTACATATTTCTATACTTTCCTTCCATTCATATTGCTTCTCTCTCGAAGCTGGTTAAATAACATCTAACATTAAACTAAAAATTTCCTGTTTGCTTTCCTCGTAAATGTCAAGCCCTCTCTCTAGTATAGTACAGTATTTGGAGCATATGGCAGAATATGGCAGTACTACCATATATTTACATCATATCATTCAATTGAAACTATACTCAATTTTTTTTAATGAGGCGCATTTGCACCAACTCGCAGCGGTACCCTTTTAGCTCGGAAAAGTTTCCCGCTCCCTGATTGGTTGGACAAGATAATTCTAACCAATCAGATAGCAGGAAACTTTTCCGAGCTAAAAGGACACCGCTGCGAGTCAGTGCAAATGCGTCTCATTAAAAAAAAATGAGTATAGTCATGAACCTCTTGATATCACTAGTTTGAGGAGAGGCGCAGTATGTATATTGTATGAATGCCGGGTGAATATTAGAATAATTTCATCATTAAAGTTTTGTTTAGTTCTATGAAACCTTCCCTGACAATCATATTGCTGACTCGCACACTGAAATAGTGGTGGAATAGAGAAATAAAGATTCATGAAATCTAAATCCATAGCCTACCTATGTACTTTGGAATGCTAGATTCACCTTTCCTTAAAACTAGTTTAAAAGTAATCACCACAAACCAAGACAGTGTTCACGCATCCAGATTGCATATATAAGAATAAAAACTAAGAAAGCTATATATACTATATCAAATTAATCACGCTTAAATTTTAAAAACTATATTACCCATCACCATGGAGTATTCGGTAGAGAAAATATTACCCTTTAATTACATCCCTGAAAGATTTGAGGCTCGAGGAGAAGCAGGAGACTGTCATACTAGAATGGCTAGGAAAAGTTGAGGAGTTATCTTAGGGTTTGCATCAAGGCTAGTTACCAAAGTTTTGCCTCTTGAGCCCAAAGGGTCAGTGGCCTTTGAAATTGTAAAAAGAAATTATGAAGCCAAGTATCCAAATGCTTCAGTTTGGTAATAGAGTAGCCGATGTGGCATCATCAACATCACTCTCACTGTAATCACCTAAGCCAGTCTTTTCCACTGACTTAAAAGACAAATTCCTTATATGATTTTAATCTTTTCCATGAACATTCACTAACTGAAGATGATTCGCCATACTATGGTCAGAGGGAACTACTTTTGTCACAGCAGTTACTCGCATCACAAGTTTGCCTCTGCAACTGACGCAAACAGAACGAGAATCATTATTGTCTAGCAATAAATCCCTTGAACAACTTTGACAAGCAGACACAGCAAAGCCAGAAAAAGGCATCACCTTTACCATAAAAACTAAAATTGGATTTACATAGAACTTTCAAATACACCATATATCTGGAGCAAAGTGTAAATGTGTGGCAATGAGAGAAGTGTAAGACAAAGTGATATGATGTACCCCAGTGATAATAATGACATACACTGCCATATGATATCAATATTACACTAAGGGCTCTGCAACTACAGAAAGCAAGAAATTTTTAGTTTAAGGGTAGATGTCAACATTTAACCAGTTTCAAGAGAGAAGCATTATGAGTTTATACACATTACAAACATATATTAATCTCTACAAAGTATACAAAATTTCAGGCATAATATCAATAATCATGTGCCGTATGCTATATAAATCATTATTAAAAAATACTGCTGTCAAAACCAAAGTATGGCCCAAATAATCAAAAATTCTTTTTCAGTTTTGACTACTAATCTACATACCATTCACTAAAATGTATTTCAAATGTCAACATTTTCTAGTAATGAAAATAATATTGATATGCATATAAAGTATATATTGCTCGTGAAAGTACATGACCAAAATTTTCATATTTATATGGTCCACAACACACAGAGCCACATGAGGAAAGGAATAGATGCATAAGCAATACAAGCTATGTACACAATACAGGCAGAACAAGAAAAAAAAAAAAACATCTGCATAAATTGTTCTTAAGCTTACATTTGGGTAACAATCAAGAGGAAAAGTAGTGAACAGATACAGTTAATTGTAAATCAACTAGTCCTCTTATTTGACACAAATATTCCTCAATCTTACAAATACCTAATAAAATATATCAGAAACCAGGTATTTATTTCAAGTGCAATACAGTACAATGAAGCTATTTTGACGGGGAAAAATAAAGAGGAGGAACAGAATATTAATCTTAATTATGTTTCAAGACAGTTTCACTAGAATAAAATTATCTGCCATCATCCAATGCATGAAAATTCGACCCTGACACTCGGTAAAAAAACAAAACATTAAATTTTCTACTCAACCATCCTAACAGCATCCATCCAACTTGCCCCTGCTTCACTATTGAAATGTTTTCCCTACAAGAAAATAAATCACTAACAACCTTCCACATTCTGGGAGTACTCCACAAAAACTAATCTTTATCAACTTATATTATTCTCACTCACTGTTTTCTGGCATTTTAATAGTGGTTACAAAATCAGAAAATATGATGATCAACATTCCCTTGTTTTCCAGCTTTTTATACAATGCAGCATCACTAGCTTAGCTAAGATACAGCTATTTACATTTTTATTCCTCTACAAAATATAGTGTAAATAGAACTTTTGTTGCACTTTTACAGATATGGTAAAATAGGACTGCCAGCATGAAAAACAGAATTTTAGTAAATATTATTTCAGTACTCACCTGATGTTCATATTACTTCTCCAGAAGCTGTTTAATCAACCTTTACGCATAAATTTTTTCCATTTTCTTTCCTTCAAACATATATCTAGTAATGGAATGAACGTTCTAGTAGTAAGCGGTAACTGAGGTACACTTTTTCTCCTCAGTTTCAACATCAAAATAATCCCTATCCTCTTGATAGCATGAGGCAAAGGGGAGGAGGGTAGGCAAGTATATAAATCTGAGGCAAGTATAGAAATAACCAATAATCAAACTACCCACTCAATCTTCAGCCTCACAATCTATGATTGTGACATTCAAGGGTTTAACAATAGAAGAGTTAAGTAATTGAAGGTTTTGAATATGTAATGCGCAGCGAAGTTTCAGAAACCTTACTGAAATCAGCACTGTGAAAACTACTCAACTAAGGGACTTGGGTTAGGTTGGCAACAGGATGATAGGACCACTGTGCCATTTTAAGAGGATTTACTGGACTTTACTTTAATAGAGAAATTTAGCATTGTAAAGATCTTAAAAAGCCTAATTATTGAAAGTGGCTTAAAAAACCCAGGGAAAGAAATCTTAATGCACAGTAATATGCAAACAATGTGGAGAAGGTCCGGTCAGTAGCCAGCAACTGAAGAAACTGAGAAGATAAAGAGAATGGCGTGTAAGTTACTAATTGCCGCTAAAATGCTCATTCCTTTACCGAGAGCATGTTTACTGAAGAGAAAAAAATGGGAAAATTTTTAAATGTTTCGGGTAAGGTCAATTAAACCGAGTTTTTGGAGAACAAGCAATGTGAAAATCCGGGGATGTTCACAGAAATAATTACGCATTACATAATAATGGGAAAGCATCTACCAATTCAAACTGTAACTGAAATGATTTCAAAGTGAATTACAGATGACACCAACCAAAACTGAAGCTATTATGCATCAGCTTATACTGCAATAAGTAAAACTATTGTGTTTCTGTTTACATTAATCTGCAACAGAAGGACTCAAATAACTTACATAAATCTAAGCATGACTATCTAGTGCATAATCCTATCTATACATATTAATGCAATGTTTTTCCAAATATAATCTTGTAATGAGGATGTTAATTCAAAACATTGGGTCGATCATAGCTAAATGACGGTAAACTAAAAAATCCAAATTTCAGAAACGTTTAACAAATAACAATGACTCTTGTAAGACTTCCAAACCACGAACATTCAATAAACCCTTATTCCAAATCTCTATTAGTTTCATTTCCTAATTGAGGTTTAACCAGATATGAAAATTCTAAGTTCACACATCCCTTTTTCCCGAATCAAACAGCAATCAGTCTAGCATAAAACCTAACCTGAATTTCTAGTTTACTCAAACTACAGCAGCATTATTTCAACAACCTTGAAACATATTGGTTTCAAGTATTAACACATGTTCAGTCTGTTAAATCTGAATAATAAAATTTCTTATTTCTAAACTGATTTGACATCCACATGCTTATTCTCCAGAAGCAGGGTTAACTACTTACCCCTAGAATTCATAAAAATCTTTCCCATTTCCTTTCCTTTTCTCTTATAAAGTAATGAGCAACTAGTCTCAAAGTTGAACTATTCCATCCTACTGACATCACATCAGTGGGGAAGAGGGTGGACATGGACATCAGGCGAGTATATTAATTTTTTTTTCTAATATGACTCATTTAAGTGAAAAGGTTTTAGTGTTTACCATTATCAAGCTAACACTAACTTGTGATGAGCAAGTGGCCAAGTTAGCATGAGAACGAAGCGCACTGCCATTCGAAAGGTGATGAAATGGAATAGCTTTAGCTGAAACAACATCGACAACATCAAATAGCTAGGAGAATCATACTATGTGAAACATCATCCACAAATGACAAAAATTTTGTTTAAGAGAGAGAACTTTAGCCAGTAGAGGGATATTAGGATCCCAACTAACCACTCATTCTTCTGCTCTCTATCCGTCTAATATCGTGACTAGGAATGCAGGAATGCAATGGTTTGGCAGCAGGAGGACCTAAAGTCCTTGGCAATAAAAGAAGTCGAGGCTCTGTGAGATGTTCTTGACACTGTAATCGCAGTGAGCATTCAGTACCGTTACTGAATGGAACAATGTTACTCTACATCTGACTAAGGAAGTCAGATTAGTTTTAAAAACAGGCCAGTGAAGTAACACTGGCCTTCTGATTATAAACAAAGGAAGCTAAGTAAGTTCAGAGATTTAAAGCCCATCACTATCAAAATCTTGGCTGGTCCTGGTCTGTCATATTTGTCATTATCCACTCTATAAACAACTATAGTCTATTTCTTTTAGCGATGCAGATTTGCACCGACTCGCAGCGGTGTCCTTTTAGCTCGGAAAAGTTTCCTGATCGCTGATTGGTTGGACAAGATAATTCTAACCAATCAGCGATCAGGAAACTTTTCCGAGCTAAAAGGGGCACCGCTGCGAGTCGGTGCAAATCTGCCTTGCTAAAAGAAATGGACTGTAGTCCAGCCTTTTCTGGATTTGTCGCACAACTAAAAGTAAGTTTAATTAGCATTATCATCCCAGAGGAAGGCAATTTAAACCGTAATAAAGCTTATCACAATCTACATGAGGGTTACTTGAGTTGTATAGATGGCGACAGAAAAATTTAAATAACAAAGGACCTGTAGCTTTACTTCTTGCCATTAACCAATAATGGGTCTCATTACCTTACTAGAGGCGTGCGACTATTAAAAGGAAAGAAACTGGGAAATATTTGTTTTATAAATTTGAGGGGTAAATGTTGATAAACCAAGCTTCTGGAGAAAAAAATCTGAACATCAGGAGAGGTGTATAGAAATGATAAAACCACATCTGTACCTACAATAGCCTATCAACGAGACCAAAAAATAAACTATGCTTAACCATTTTTGTTTCCAATTTAGTCAGAATATTACCAATAAAATTGGAAAATGTCACACTAGAAAATTTTGCACAAGACTCCCACAAAACATTTCATAACAAAAATCAATTGTAACTGAAATCAGCAACTTTGACATAGGTACCTACAATAAAAGTACTTTGTGTGGTACCTTCTCCCCTAAATTGCAATTCTTTCTGGCAGTTAACTGACCTCTTCCTACCTTCTTGCCCAATCAAAAACTTTCCTATCTCATTCAAGAGTAAACCTTTAGGAGAGTCCTATGAACCAGGAAACACCTGATTGGTCTGGAAACTAAACCTTCTAATAATACCTAATAAATCATTCTTAAAAACAACCAACTGAACTACAATAATCCTCAGGCTAAATATTAAAAAAAAATATAATTCCAATAATATTTTAAAAGAAAATTAAAGCAGCTGCACAGTATATACTGGAGAAAGCAAAATATTTCAGATTTTCTACCTAGGGACCTCATTTTCCCTATATTAGAATTCGTCTTAAAAATTTGTTCATGATAAAATATCGAGATTCGAGACAGTATGGTTAGTGTTGAAAGTTGAATATTACTGTCTTCCCAAAATGTCCTCAAAATGCAATATCAGCTTTATCTGAATTATGCCATCAAAGAATTCCTTAAACAATTAATATAACATAACTTTCAAATTCGTACATTATAACCATAAAGTTCCACGTTTTGTATATTACCTCAAAAACCATTTACAATCTGTAAAATTGAAATCCCCTTCATCTCTATCATTAAGTACCAGAATAAATACCACTTTAGGAATATTCATTATACCTTGTTACATCTACAAATAGTAAGTAATGTATGTTTCACAGGTTATAGCAAACTTAGTTTTATCTTAGAGAGAGCATTGCCCATTACAAATAATTTAATAGTGAAAACTCAACCTCGAGTAACTTTCAGTAACTCACAAGTGATAAACCGAATGCCAATTTCAAATGAAATCATGGATGCAAATACAATACCTTAACACTCAGATTATTTCATGATTGGGTGGATGGGCTTGAGTCTAATAATAATGTTACTGGATAATGATCTTGAGTGAATTCCTCTTCTCTTACTACACTGCTGGTTCTACAGTACCAATACCTCTTCATGAAAAATTCTGTTTTATGCCAACAAGAATATCAATTAGCAATAGATTGAACTATTTTTGAATTGTTGACTATTTCAAGAATACGAAAATTATCAAATAATGATATAAACATAATGGCTAGACATAATTATGCCTGCTTTATATGTCATTCAAAAGCTGTAAATTCAGTATCTGGATTCACCAATACTGCAGAGCCAACAGTGGAAGAGTCATTCAAATACAAGAATGAAGAGCCAGGCTACTTCACTTTCAATTTGGAAAGAACACCTGCAACTCGACTTATACACAGAATGAGTTGGACAGGGTGAGTAATTTGTATAAGGCACCCTTAATGAGCAGGGGGTACAAATAAATTTTTGTTCCTTTCAAGTGTAAGCATTTATATGAGCAGGCCCAATTTGCTTAAATTTAAGCATATATATAACCAATAATCATGAGAGAATTTAGCATTTGTTAGACCTAAAAAGCAAATGTATTGTTAGTATTTAGTGCCCTACCCCATCACATACACTTTTATTATTCATGTGAACTAACCAAATCGGATGTGTTACTGTGCTGAGACAATTATTTCAAGGTCTTACACCACATTCCTAAGATTTCACTGGAAGTGATACCTACAGTCCTTCAAATCCCTGAGGAAAAGCAAACCATGTGATAAATGACACACCTTAGTACTAATGGGCAAAACCTAAAGCATTTGACACCTGGTCACAGAGTACTGTAATGGAAACAGAGGGCTTGTCTCATCGCACATCACATAAACACCCTAAATTGGAACTTTTCCAAAAGGGGATAAACGCAGAGTTTACTTACGAACGAAACACCTGATCTACAGTGACTATGGTGAAAAATGATTTGAACAGACAGGCTAACTTAAGAACAAAGTAGAACCTACATTTGGAAAATGGAATGTTTAAGTATATATGGTATCAAAAAATACCCAAGAAGCAAAAATTTCAATATCATTAGATTATAGCCAATACGAATAATATTAATAAAAATATATCCTCAAATGGTTAAATTTTCTTTCAAAAGAATTACGTAAATTACAATAAAAATTCAAGTACAGCACATTGCTTTCATCAATTCAGTTTTAGTGATTGTGACAAACTACCTCCTAAATGTGACTCAAAGCTTGCTTTTAAAAAGATGCATAAGTATTATTTTTAAGTTTAAAGTCCATTCTTTCCATGTTTTACGTGCAGTTAATCAGTCTGTATAAAAATAAAGCTTTTTCTTATCGTATTACTAAGAAATTTCTTTATCAAACACTAAACTGGTGAGAAATTAATGAATTTAATGCATGCTAGTGAGATCAACATTCTAAAAACCTGATCAAAATAAAATAAAAAATTGGAAAACAAATGTATGAAAAGGAAGAAAATCAACAATTATCAAAAGTCTAACTTATGTTTCCCTAACCCTAATATAATTGTATTTAAATATATATTTATATATCACATATAAAAGATCTAAAATGCTATAAAAAAGATCTCATGGGCACCCATGAGTTTTAAGTATGCTTACTCTTATACTGCCAAGAAAGGATAACAAATTGAATGAAAACAAGCTCATCAAATAAAATACATTAATGGAATATATTATCAATTAAAAAAAAAAGTGACGGATGATCAAGGATATAAACTAAATAATGAGAATAGACAAATGGAGTTCAAAGACTATGTATAGCTAGGAGACATTGAATATAGTGCCTGGCAGAACGACTTCTAAAACACGGCTACGAGATAAATAACGAGTCGCATAAAATTATTTCCTTGGCATCAACGAAACACACCTCTGCATAATGTGACTCCTTTCTTTGAATGCACACTTCAAGAACTTACATTCTTCATATATACTCTCTCCACACTTTACAATATACACAGCACTTTTTTTTATATCCGGGGAAATCTGTGAGAGCCTACTGCATGATTTGTTCCCTTACACAAAACATCTGCGCTCTCATCTTATTTTTCTTGTTTCTGTATCAGCATTCCAAGGGACTAGTAACAAGAAAAGCTTCGTTACACGGCTAATAATACTGTACTGATTAAAATAAAAATATTATTGTGTGGTCATCAGTTTAATGTGATTATAAATGAATGAATGGTATGAAAAAAAAAAAAAACATGGTGAAACTCTACTACTTGTGTTCCCATCTCAATATCGCATGTAACACCTTTGATTCTGACTAGGATTTGTCTGCTCCCTACGTCCATTGGCGTTCCTCTTGTACTCGCTGGAAACATTCCTCCATAAAATGATACTGAAATAAATGGCAAATTACAACCATCCTTTTATTGATAGAAACATTTCATGAAGTGGATTCAACAATTTCCTTAACTATGCAATATATTGAACAATAAAAAAAATACTATACTAAATTGTCCTTCAGTACTTCAACCAGGTAAGTTAATCCTAAAAACTAAGTTTCAATAAAACCTATTTAATATTACAGAAACCATAATGTTTTAGAATTACATATACTGAACTTATAGATAGAAAAGATTGACTATTCATGGGGAGTCTGGGTTATTCAAAATCCCCTTCCTTCAGTGATATGTCCTTTTGCTTCATTACAGTTTATGTTATCTTTAGCTATGGTAAGCAGCTCTTCTAGGAGAACACCACTACAAAATCAAACCATTATTCTCTAGTCCTGGGTAGTGCCATAGCCTCTGTACCATGGTCTTCCACTGTCTTGGGTTAGAGATCTCTTGCTTGAGGGTACACTTGGGCACACTATTCTATCTTGTTTCTCTTCCTCTTGTTATTTCCAAGTTTTTATAGTTTATATATGAAGGATTTATTTTGATATTATTGTTCTTAAACTTCTTGTAGTTTTCCCTTTATTTCCTTTCCTCATTGGGCTATTTTTCCTGTTGGAGCCCTTGAGCTTATAGCATCCTGCTTTCCCAACTAGGGCTATAGCTTAGCAAGTAATAATAATAATACTGCGTTGCCACATTAACCATCTCATTGTTAGACAGTGATTGCATATTCAATGCTCTCAGATCCTGGGTGCTAAATAACCTATGAACCATGGCCAGCTTAATTTCAAATGTTCGAGAATAAAGTAAACTTAAAAACACTTATTTGCTCATCTATTTCTGAAATATTACTATCCTCTATTATTAACCCTTTTACCCCCAGGCTCTTTGGAAATTTCCAACCCTTAACCCCCAGGGGGTTATTTTTTTCCCAGCACATTTTGCAGTATATTTTTTTTAAATTGCTCCAACAGCCCTAATTTTTGTCATAGAGTGGTCAGGTTGGTCTCATTCTCTTGGAAAATGCATGAATTTTCTCAAAAAATTATAAAAAAAAAAAAAAAAAAATTGTAAATAGCATTTTTTTGCAGGGACGTACCGGTACGTCCATGGGGGTAAAGGGATGTGTTTTGTGAAACGTACCAGTACGTCCTTTGGGGGTAAAAGGGTTAATCAAATTTTATGAGTTTATACATGGATTGCTATTCCAAGTCTGGAGATGCACTTACTATTACATGGTTTGAAAAGACCACCAATAAAAATGCCCACCTCGTAAAGTTCAAGTAGTTTGATACTGATAATGAAATAATTAAATAAATTGACAAATCACAGCTTACTGAAAACTACGAAAATTCTGATCAACTTTCTGTAATTACTTCTTTTTGTTATTATTTTTGCTGAGGTTTGAATACGCTCGTGAAATACATCTAAACATTTAGCGCTGACCTGACTTCTCTACATACTGAACTGGATTATAGGGGTCAAATAAGTGTGAATAAATTGATAGATACGTACTCATATTACAAATGTGGAGTCTTTTTGAAAGGAAAAATATCACAAGTTGAAAATCTGATCTGTTTTATTATGTTGCTATCAGATGATTTATTCCATGAAGTCTACTATTTATCGATGATGTTGGGCTACAGAGCTTTTGATATCCAAAGACTTGATTAGCTGTCTCTAATATGTTCAAAGTAGTTCTGTATGTTGTTCTGTATTTACTGTACAGTATATATGTAAAGAACACATTCATTATCCTTTATATCCTCATTGGCAGGGATCCAACGCATTTCATCATTTCTAGTATGCTAACATAAAGAAACTTATGGAATAAAAACTTTAATTTGTTGTACAAAGAACTTTTGGGGCAAAAACTTTTAAGGATTTGTCCTGTGAGAGCTGTCATATATAATTGGGACAAGACTAGAGACATTATAGGTATAGTTCGTAGTTTATTTAGTGGGATTAGGATTTCAGAAATCTTTTTCTGTCCCAAAAGGTGAAATTTGTTTTTGTTTAAAGTTTGTCCAGAGAGGATCTGATTTTCACCGCTTGAACGATTTGCAAATACTATATGTCTTATGGACTATTTCTCGGTTAGTAGCTATTCTGTTATCTGGTATAAGAACACTGACCCATTTTGCCTATTCCAAAAGTAAGTTAATGCTGCTGTGTTGACTGAACACAGTACCTTGCATTTACTATTACTAGTGGCTTCCATGAAACATCTGTCGACAGAGAAAGGTTGGAACCCCCAATCATAAGAAAACTCTCTGGAATAAGCAACAAGAACTGCCCCACCAAATTAATATCTGAAGATGGTTCTTCATCACTGTTTATTATTATTCCTATGGAAGGAATCTCAAGATAAACAGAGTAAAAACTCTTGCAAAGTGACCAGGACTCTCCACTTCACAGTAACCTGCTTAAATTATACTAGTTGACCAGACTTCATTCTAAAAGATGTTTAAAAAATAACCAGATTTCTTAAACAAAAGAATCCTGATCCAACTATCTGAAACAAGATGCAACCGATCATCCTTTACTAATACTTCAAGATATTCAAATACTTGAAAAATATTAGAAACACACTGTGGTAGAGAAATCATACGATATGCCACTCACTGACGTAGGAGGATTCAAGGACAGTGATTTAATACCCTTCTGACTTTGGACGACAACCAGAAATGCACTAAAATTGGGGAATGTTATGTCTTAGTCCAAAAAAGCTAATATAAACAGGAAAATATAAAATATCAAAAGTACTTACATAGGGAGTGAATATCTTCACCCATCTGATAAGCTCCTCGGTCTGTCTATATAAGAAACAAAATGCCATGGTTTCATCGTCTAATTCAAACTTCTCAATGGTTGACCAAGCAAAATCAATCACTTGGGTCTGAAAAAAAATGAAAAAAACATTATTGGTATTATATACACAAACGTTTCTAAATCAAAAACCTTCAACTTTTATACAAGAGGAAGAAATTCTCCCAGGAGCTTCCTATAGAACTTGGTACTGTATTTAATAATCCGGGAGGCCGATATGGCTTTGTCATAGAATATAATGTAAGGACAAAAGTTATATAGAAGCCACTGGCTTTATACAGTGTGATTAAGCTCAAATTCTCTCTTTCTCACGTATTTATGATATCCTTATTACTAGCCAAGATTCAACCCTAGTTGGAAAAGCAAAATGTTATATGCACAAGGGCTCAAAAGGGCAAGGCATCCTAGTACAGAAAGGTAATAAAAAGAAACAAGTACAGTATACTATACAGGATAGATTAAAAAAAAAATATGAAATATACTAAGGTCAGTAACAATAAATAATTTATTAATAAACAATGAAAGGAAAACTGTCAACCTGTTCAACAGACATGAATTTGTAATAAGTTTGAGCTTCCACAAATCCATCTAAAATTTGGACACAGATGAAATAAACCTCCTAAAGTAATGTGTAATATTATGTCTTATGATGGAAAAGACAAGACTGTTAGATTTAATGGCACACCAAGTACTATAGTCTGGGAAGACCTTAATGCAAGGATGGTAAGGATTATGAAAAATATTATGCGACAATCACAAAGAACCAACTAAGCAATGGTGTCCAAGGTAATGATATAAAGATCAGGGGTAAGGAATTCAATAGACCACAAGTTTCAATCCAATAAGCTAATATGAAAATCAGCAGCTGAAAACTACAAGTGAATAATACTCAAAACATGGTAGAATGGAAGAATTGAAACATTTCTTCAGGATAGACCTTAAACCACTCAATTAGATAATAATATTTTGCAAGTAAATTTGCTATCAGTATCAAACCCGCTACTTGAACAGCTGGACCCGAGGCTTAATGATATATAAGGAAAAATGCAAGAAATTTTTCACACACCTGTAATGTGCCGTCCTCTTTGCAGGCCTGCAATCTGAAGGACTTGTAACCCACGTAGGCAACCACGTGTCCTCTTTTACGGGAATCGCACGGACAGTGAGGGAAAACAATATCTCCGAAGCCTTCGCATCCTCGTACAACCTGGAATTAGAATAACTGTAATCTTGGTATTCATATACTATCACAATAAACACCGCAACTTCACGAGGTTTACCATCATCAATACAGACATTAGATTTTTATTAAGATATTCAATACAATCAAACTTTGACCATAAGAAGTCTGGTACAGTATTTTAAATAACAATTAATTAAATAAGCAGTTACTTATATAGTGTATGCTTCAATGAGCTTCACAATTATTCCACGAATAATGAATTATTAAAAATGAGTAAAACCAAAAACTAATAAGACTCAAACAATGCTAGCTTTTCTAAAGAACAATATTCCTAAAAAGCATAGCTAGTGTAACACATCCTATATTCCTAACACTTGTAATTTTGTATTACAACAATTTCTACTAAGAACTTATAAATCTATGAAAACACTTAATGAGTATATCTACTATATAAACAATATCTTTGCTGCTCTTGTAAAAGTCACTAGAGTCTCTTTTAAGGAGGGTGGGAAACTTTTTTTTCAGTTTGAACATAATTTCACAGAAAGCATATAACACCTCTGCTTCAGGAGACTTCTAATTCTTGATATTCTTATACCAGTCCCTAATTTCAAATACCATTATTTAATGTCCATTATTTCTTCTTGTTGCATATATTACCGTAATTTTTGAATGGGGATATTGTGAACATACAAGATCATAATAATCCAAGTCACTTTAAGTTTTGCAAGGCAGTATAAAGAGTAACTTTTTACTTTAAATGACCCAAACATATGAAGAAAAACTGAGATTTTGAAGTACAGTATATGAGGACAGTTTTACTTTAAGGCCCAAATCTTTAAGAAGAAGAACATCTAGATCGTGATAGCTTACGATCTTGGGATTATTACTATCTCTGTGGCGATCATTTATCGTCAAAAAACAACTCCCTGACGAGTGTCTAACATTGGATTGTCGCGAACGACACCCTGACCAACCAGGAAGACGAGGTGATGAGATTCGCCCTTGCTATCATTGAACAGAATAAATTATGAACTCGTCATTGGATTGTCATGAATGATATCCTAACTTGCCCCTGCGATCATTGATCAGAATAAATTCTGATCTCATTAGGAGTCTTCCCCCTGTGATCTTTAAGGAGAAAATAATCCAACGATCTGGCGATTGGCGAGCAAGCCGTGGGTTGACGGTCGTCCGTAGTCTCGGAATCCTAAACAAGAAAAAGTTGCATACACGGGCCGAAACGTTGCCTTTAGGGAGAGAGAGAGATAATGCATACTGTAAGGAGATGACGAGATAGGCAGGAGGCGAGAAGACTCGTCGTCAGGCGTATTCGACAGAAGGACGAACATGAGGCAGACTTTGTAGACAGATAAGATGTTAGCTGCAGCTACAGCCACTGACTTCGCACCCCAATGTCGTCTATAAGCGCTGAAGAAGAAACAAAGAGAGAATTAAAAATTCCTCCATTCCGGTGGAAAAGAAAAAACCCCAACAAGCGGACAGGAGAGGTTACCCCCAAGAGGAGTTGTCAGTGCAGAGGATTCCTTCCGATAAATTCACGAAGACAAGCCTCGACTTCTGAAAACTGCCACATTACTCTGTAATGAAGCGTCAGGTTAAGAACACAGTCATATCAGTAAAGAAAATGAATGAGCGTAAAGCAATAGTGATAAATGGCTAAGCCATGTAGAGAGAGAGCGGAGACGTTCGCTAACTACAGCCAAAAGCAAAGTGATGTAGCTCACAGCTGTGAGTATATATTGCTGGCTGGGTAACCCACAGCCACCCCCTGCCTACCCACTCAAGTGGTTACAGGGTTGCTACCTCGCATTTTAAATCTAATGGCTGCCTTCCAGCTCCGTCAAAAAAGTATCCACGTAAATAACGAAAGGTTTGTTAGAATGGGAACAAAAGGTAATCTTAATCTCTGTTCACACTGAGCGGTACAATACGTATACCTTTCGTACATATACGTTTCTTACATAAGGTTTCTTCCAAACGTATCTAAGCCGTACGAAAGATGAACGAAGACCAAGCCGTATAGTGTCAATAGCTCCATTAGTTTCTATGTAATAATAACTTATGAACGAAAGCCGTACATAGACGAAACATAAACATACCATACAGTGTGAATCGGCCCTTACCTGTAAATACTGTTCTTTTCTAGCTTCATCTTGTAATGCCTTTAGCTGATATAATTGATCTGTGGGCTTGATATGACCTCTATTGACATCTTCTACTGCAGTCCAGAAAAGCCAGGTATGAGCAGTGTCATCCGAACTACACAGACGTAACTGAAAACGTCAGTGAAACCATCAAAATACAATGAAATACAAGGGACTACAGTATATTTATAAAATAAAAGGCAAATTTTAATAAGATTTATTTCTATACTCCAGTGATGATCATATTGCTTCCTTCTCGAATCTTGGCTTATGCTGTATTATACTGTTACCAAGAAACAACTGAAAATGTCCTGTTTTCTTCCCTTCAATAGGCTTAAGGCCTCTAGCCCAGTAATGAATAAATTAGTTTTATTTGCTTGAATTATTAATATTTCTATTAATTATTCTGAATATTTTGTCATTTTGTTACCACATGATGCTTCATTGCAGTTATGTAGACCTTAACTGGGAGTTTAATCCAGATGGCATGAATTTATGGCCGATTGAGCGGTGGAAACTACTTGTCATTACTAAATACTCCCACGCAAAGTCAAGACCTTCCATGTCGTTCCTTCCCTCCATTACAAGGAAGATGACCTTGGTATAGGTGTTTGTTTGAATACAAAGTTCAAATTCTAACTCATAAAAACATGACAACTTGGTTTCTCTCATGAACTAAGTTTATATTACATCTCCTTCTCTTTAAAATTCCTAAAGAAAGTACGGAAAGTTTCTGGCAGTATGGGCCTTAGTATGCTAATGCTGCAGTGGGTAGCTTCTCCTTTTACCATTTTTTTTTTACCCTCATTTCTGAATTAAAATCTTTGCTATCATTTCCCTTCATTCGTTTCACTTTTTAAGACTTTATTCACCTTTATTTACCCTAAAAATCATATTATTACTGTTCTTTACTCCTAAATATAAAGAATTATATAAAGCTTTCTTACACAGCTTTAACTTAACAACTACACTTTTTGTTAGTAAAACCTTGCTAACCATCTACTGGGAAAAAATAATGGCCAAAATTAGGAGAACAGAAAATTTTTCAAACCAAAATCAATTTCTTTACATATTTCAAAACTTACCAGGAATTAATTTTCAATGGAAAACTGCTACTAAAAATAAAATAAGAATTTTTGGCATGAAATACAAAACTTTGTTCAGTCTGGGAAGAAAAGCTGATTAACGAATGGCTAGATAAACAATGTTCCACTTTTGTTCAGTTTGGGATGAAAAGCTGGTTCACGAATGGCTAGATAAACAAACAATGTTCCACTTTTGTTCAATCTGGGAAGAAGAAGAAAAGCTGATTAACAAATGGCTTGATAAACAAACAATGTTCCAATTTTGTTCAGTTTGGGAAGAAAAGCTGGTTCACGAAAGGCTAGATAAACAATGTTCCACTTTTGTTCAGTTTGGGATGAAAAGCTGGTTCACGAATGGCTAGGTAAACAAACAATGTTCCACTTTTGTTCAATCTGGGAAGAAAAGCTGATTAACAAATGGCTTGATAAACAAACAATGTTCCAATTTTGTTCAGTTTGGGAAGAAAAGCTGGTTCACGAAAGGCTAGATAAACAATGTTCCACTTTTGTTCAGTCTGGGAAGAAAAGCAGGTTCACGAAAAGCTAGATAAACGAACATTCCCTTCCGGCCCCACACCTACTTTGATTCTCATTCATTTCTCAGTCGGGGTATCGACAAGTAGCAACTATTTTGAGATGACTTTCAAGGCTCTGAGAAACTTATAATGAAATATAATGAAATATGTATACAATAATGCATTTCAAATCGTGATAGATTAGACTGAATAGTTACTTTTGATTCATGTTCCAAACGCTCCTATTCAGATAATCTTAGATCTTATATTTTCGGCTTTAAAACTTCAAATACAGTATGGCACAACTAGGGACAAAACAAAACAAAATTGGGGTCAATATGAATAATGGATTAGCTCAATCTATTTACAACAGTAGATGAATATATAGAAAATGTTTTGTCAATAGGCTACACTTTCCTTATCCACAAATATCTGTTGTTTTCCTTTATCCATAGGATGTACAGTAATTCAATAGATACACTGATCCTACAGTTTTCAATTATATACAGTATCTTTTGCATTTCTGGACAATATAGCTACAATCATTATTTATTACCTTTCAAGACAGTACTTAAAAGCAAATGTACTGAGATTACATGAAATGTTATTTGCATATTTACATGAAAGTGTAAGCCAATGTTATGGCAAATATTTAATTCATACATTTATTCAGGATATGAATGTGTTGAGGTGGTTTGGCCATGTTGAGAGAATGGAAAATGGCTGTCTGCTAAAGAAGGTGATGAGTGCAAGAGTTGATGGAAGAAGTACAAGAGGAAGGCCAAGGTTTGGGTGGATGGATGGTGTGAAGAAAGCTCTGGGTGATAGGAGGATCGATGTGAGAGAGGCAAGAGAGCGTGCTAGAAATAGGAATGAATGGCAAGCGATTGTGACGCAGTTCTGGTAGGCCCTGCTGCTTCCTCCGGTGCCTTAGATGACCGCGGAGGTAGCAGCAGTAGGGGATTCAGCATTATGAAGCTTCATCTGTAGTGAATAACGGGGGAGGGTGGGCTGTGGCACCCAAGCAGTACCAGCTGAACTCGGTTGAGTCCCTTGTTAGGCTGGGAGGAACGTAGAGAATAGAGGTCCCCTTTTTGTTTTGTTTCATTTGTTGAAGTCGGCTACCCCCCAAAATTGGGAAAATTGGGGGAAGTGCCTTGGTATATATATATATTTATTCAGGATGTTCTAATATTCATGTCCCCTAGCATCCTACTAGATCAAATGATAGGATTTTTTCTCTAAATACTATATAACACAACGGTTCAGATTCATCAGCTTACCTCTCGATGCGGATTGAATAGCCATCGATGTATACATAAACACGTCGCAGTTGCTGTACTATAATTCTGAATGTATAAGTTATGAGGGAGCTCATCGTCACATATTTTACGTTCTGTGTGAGAAGAAAAGAGTTTATTTCAATGATAAGGCCCAACTCTTTACGTTTTACAATAAATCAAGTAGAGAAATCCCTTATGCATCAACATTTCCTTTAATTGCATTCATCCTTAATCTAACACCCTTGTGTGTGACCCAGCCCTCGTCCATGCCCGCACGGAATGGGAGAGTGCAATTATAAACAGACCTACTGGGGTTTGACAATCAGATTCTCAGTGCTCGGCTTGATACGACAATAGAATTATTTTATATTGCTTTGGTAAATAATTAAATTCTATTCTTATTTCTTTGGATACTTTGCATTAGTATATCAAAGTGAATTTTTGCTTGGGCTAGACTTTATTACGCAAAAATTACAGCATCACCAGCATATTGCATGTCCGCCAATTAAATGTGAACATGTAAATATGTTCACATTTAATTGGTTACAAATTTGCAACCAATCAAAGTTGAACAGGCTACCATCCATTTGATATTCTACTTGTGACCCATCTTTAATTTTTCTTGCAATAAAGTTGTCAGTAAGATGAACAGCCTGAAAACCACAGGGACCAAAAAATTCCTTGTTTTGCTATTTCACTATTAGAATGATGAGGTTTCCTAGCTTCCATTACACGTAGTTAAAATATGGTGTTTCTCTCTTTTGTATGCCTTTATGATGACAATGAGTAAATGCAGCATAAATGTTTATTCAAAGGCATTACATTTTGTAATAAACTCTGTGTTAGAGAAAAGAGAACTACATATATATTATATTCTTACTACAAAACAAATAAAAAAAAAATCTACATTTTCAAATTATAAGTCATACAATCTGTACACTAACTATAGTATTCAATTCTGCATACAGTCAAAATTCAGCAGCTATTTCTTTAGCAAGGACTTGACAGTACTTACCAAAGTTATATTCTACTATTTCAAAGAGAGCAAAACATTTGGCTGTCTCTGGGGGAACGTTTATTTTCTCCATAACCGCTTGGTACACTTGATGTGCAAGAACATTCTTTGCTTGTGTTACAGTGACTACAGTCTTATCAGGTAGTAGCACCTTCAGGTCCACGCGAATACTGTTACCCTGAAAAGAGATAAGAAGAATCAACTACTGTTTGTTCATGTCTTTTTCATATTTTCTCTAAACATGGCTAAGTAACAAATTAAGATGGTGATATTTAGAGTAACCACAAGTCTCTTGTGTTTATGTGAGAAGATAGAAAGAAAGATTATTAAATTAGCAATAGCCAATTAGCAGTAAAAAATCTAATATTTATAATTACAAAAAGATTCATTCCTTATTAAACATGCTCATACCATTCTATATCGTCACGGCATAACTGCAAATTTTAAAAATCATTTGTATTCTTTATAACTAAACACTTGAGTCCTTTAAAAGAAGTGATCTCAGCAGAGCTAGAACTCGGCTGTTAATGTTTTTAAAGAGGTTTCAGTAGTTACTGGTGGGTGACAGGGAAAACCCATCTCTGCCAGGACATTTTATAGCCATTTTATTATGAGGAGTTTTACCAGGCCAATGAGTCAAGCTTGACTTTTACAGAGAGGCAGCACAGCCATTTTTGACCTTCACCAGCAATTGCCAAGTGGATGAAGCCTGAAGTGTAACTTAAAAGAATCAGGTTTGAAGGAGGAAGTTCCCATAACCAAGCTTACAGGTTTAAAATCCCGAGATGTCCGGACACTCATTCCAGAAGAGGTGCAAGAGTGTCGACACCAATCCATCTCCTACCACCCTGAGAAATGTTTCTCTGGTGATACCCCAGGTTTCTGTCTGGAGACAGATGGTCACAGAAGAACATTTAGCTTCCCAGGATACAAAGTCTAATAGACAAAGTCTAATAGGCCTATGTATTGCTGATGGAAAGTGATGGATTTACATTTCTGCCCATCCTACCTTTCGTAAGGAGGATGGCGGGACTTCTATATCAAAATATACTGTACAGAAAAGTTACTCAGTATGGAAGCTTATCTGCATCAAGTCAAATCCAGTGAATAACTAGGAGAATATTGAACCCTACGGGAGGGTTAAAAAAATAAAAAGGGCCAAACATTCTACCTCTCATTCCCAGACTAAAGTCACAACCTCTGTCTCCTTGTCTTGTGAAGGCACTTGGTATGCTACACAACCTACTGAGGAGGTAACAAAGGTCTCAGGGAGAACATGTCAAGAGACATAAGGGTATATTCCCTCAGGTAGTGGGGTGCAACATTGTCTGGCATTTCTAGACTACTGCCTTCAGTACTTGCACCACTGACATGTTCTTCTTGAAAGTCAGTGTCACACCACTTGCTCTAACTTTGTAAGAACTCATTCTTTTGGATTCATGTACCAAGGAGTCTACAAAATTTTACGCTATTTTTATCTTCGAGCCTACACTATCCACAACGATCTTCAAAGGAATTCGCCGAAAAACGTAAGCTTAAGTAGGCCTAACATAGGAACTTCGCAGGATGGTTTTATATTATTGGGAGGAGTGATGGAAATGGAGGTACAGGGAACAAGGAGGAGAGGGAGACCAAAGCAAAGGTGGATGGACTGTATTAAGGATGACCTTCGATCAAAGGGATTAACCGGTGATGAAGTGTGGGACAGAGGTAGATGGAGAACGCTGGCCAGAAACATCGACCCCACATAAAAGTGGGAAAAAATGCAGACAAAGAAGAAGAGGAAGAAGATGCCCTGTCCTTATCATTTCTTGAAGTAATGAAAAGGTGTTTCAGAAGGTTTTCCTCTTACACCCGCCTGAGCTAATAAACCAGTTTTGAAGCTGCAGCCTGAAGGATTGAGTTTGCTTCATGTAGCATCTTAGCACCCTCACAGGGCAAACAAGCAAATCATCTGGATCATTGGTCACATCCCTAAGTGAGGAGATGGAGAAGGTCTCAACACTGGGGTTGTTAACAGCCAGATTTTGAGTTTTAACAACAAACTCAAAGACGAGGGTAAATTAGCACTCTTCCACCCTCAGTATGGCTAACATTATGCGAGTGGAGTTCCCCTACTCGATTTGGTGAGGCCAGGACAATAAAGAGAACCCTCGTAAGTGTCAGGTCCTTGTCCCATGCTTACCTCGGAAGTTTGTACGGGGGCTTTTCAAAGAGGCCCTTTTCAGAAATATTGATAAAACACAGTTCTAATACACTAATTTCTATTGCTATATCAACCAGTTTGTTAATTGTATTTCCTAATGTTAGGGGACCAGTAATAGGAAGGGGAATGCATGACGGAGAGAAAAAAAAACATCTTTTTTTTTTCAAGGCCGTAAAGTTGCTACTTCTGAATTGATAGCATTTTACTTTTCAAAGTTGATATTCATAGAAATACAATACCCTAATGTATACACAAAAATATAGCCCTAATAACTTGAATAAGCAACTAAATCCTACATACACTATCCTTGTAGCTAACCTTTACAATGACTAACCATACAAATAGATCTTTATCTATACTAACTGTGCGGGATAATTCTATATATCTACAGGGAAGGGGTGATGCTATAAAATGATCAGGCATACCATTAGCCATACCTCTAAACACATGCACATCTTTCAATCTTCCAAACATACTTCTAGTTACCAACACATAATCCATTAATGCCCTTTCTACCACCCTTCCATTTGCCACTCTTATCCATGTATACATGTTATCTTTCTTTTTGAAAAAACTACAACTTATTACCAGCTCTTCCTCAACACACATCTACCAGTTTCTCATCAGTCACTTTCGCCTGGTACACCATACTTCCCAATGACACTTTCTACCTCTCCAGCACCCACTCAAGCATTTAAGTCACCCATCACAATGACATAATTCCTTCTACTCAGTCCTTCTACACACCTAGTTAATTCATTCCAGAATTTATTCCGCTCTTCACTTTTCTCACATCCTGGCCCATACGCACTAACGAAAGTCAAACATTCCTTACCCATTCTAACCCTTACACACATTAACCTGGAGAATACCTCTTTCCATTCCAAAACTTTACTTGTCATCCCTCTTAGAAAAATTATTAAAATGGCAGCAGATTGGAGGGGACAATGATTATTTGCTTGTCATTTCATCATGACAAGGTCATGATCACACATTTCTCATTTCTGATTTTGGTCAAAGCTTCTCATTCTTAGAATGAAAAGCACATGAACTTCAATTAAGTATTTAAATAATTCATTCTAGATAAAAAATTATTACTTCTTTTGAGTTACTGAAGGGGGTTTCATCTCAAGGAACCAAATAAAGGAGAATTTAGTCTATAAAACTTGAATACTTAACAAGAAGTCAGGCATGAATGGAATGATTTCTAGGAAAAAGCCATGAATAATTTACAAGTGCCATAGTCAAAAGAATAAAATATAATAGTATACTACTAAAGTACTACTGTACATCTGTCTGCTGACAAACAAATATGACACACACCTGGTGATCATCAGAATCATTCAAGAAATCCTGCATAATGTCAGATTCTGCTATGACTCTTACAGCACATACTTTCTCAAGGTACAATTCGAGCCCGCGACGTCTTCCATCTAGCTGTTGTTCCGATAACCTTGAAAGATATAAAACCATAGATATGTTTATCATACATGTGCGTAAGAATTTGTGACAGTATTATTCAAAGTTATAACATCCAAATGAAGCTTAAATTTTAGGTATCAAATGTTAGAGCTAACAATGCCTTTCTAATATTTTGACCTTTTCAAGAATGAAAGCAATGTTACGGAAAGTTTCAATATGAAATCTCAACCAAGCCTAAATATTTTAAGCTTTTCTTGCGATATCATTGAATCCAGTTTTTTTTTTTAGTACTGTATATTAATACTTATTTGTATTTGATAAAAGTCAACACATCAACAATCTAGTATCAAATAATTTCTAATACTGCACTTAAGCAAAAGTAACATATAAATAAGAGCAATTAATATTCTTCCAATACCCAGTAACTATAATTGATGTTATAATTTTCATTCTATTTCTCATCAAAAGCTCACAAAATTATAAAACATCATCTGCTCAAATAAAAATAAAAGTCAAATTTTACATTTTAAAGGTTCAATATTACTTACGAGAAAGGCCACTTCCCCGGCAGTTTGGGGAAGTTGAAGTCCATGAACTCGCGCTTGAGATTATTATGAAGATTTGAGAATTCCCTATATCTGCGGGCACACAGGTGCCTTCCCGCCATATAAATATTGAAAACGACATATTTTTCAACACCCGACTCGATGTAAGAGTAATCTGGAATTGATATGGGAAGCGATCTTTTCTCGCTATAGTCAATGTACGAAAAGCCCGAGGTTTCTTCGCTTGGTTCCAATCTCTCAGCCTCCTGGAAGAAATTAAGACACTACAGTACCTGATCCTGTTCTAGTCAGGAGGAAGACAGCAGTTAACCCTTTTACCCCCAGGCTATTTGGAAATTTCCAACCCTTAACCCCCAGGGGGTTATTTTTTTCCCAGCACATTTTGCAGAATATTTTTTTTTAAATTGCTCCAACAGCCTTAATTTTTGTCATAGAGAGGTCAGGTTGGTCTCATTCTCTTGGAAAATGCCTGAATTTTCTAAAAAAAAAAATTATCAAAAATATGAAAAAAAAAAAATTTTAGCATTTTTTTGCAAGGACGTACCGGTACGTCCATGGGGGTAAAGGATGGCTTTTGTGAAACGTACCAGTACGTCCTTTGGGGGTAAAAGGGTTAATGACAAGTAAGATGTAGATTTACTTTCAAGAACACAGAAATAGTTTCAAAGAAATTATTTCAAGATGCAAGTAGAGATGTAAAATGCATATGGAGAAAATAAAACTTCATCTTATGATAATCATATGTTTTACACTTAAACCCTTAAATTACTATATGAATCTGAGCTGCTGTTACTAAGAAAATGGTCTCCATTATAACAAAATTAATCACAAACACTAGAATCTTTCATAGTACAGTAATGTATGTATATAAAATGTGTACGTAAACACCATCGGCCAAACCAGTTTCCAATAAGACTCGTTACCAAAAATGCAATAAAAAGTTAAGTTTGTCTCAAAGTTGCAGCCCTACTCGAGAAAGCACAAGGCTACAAGAACAAGAGCCCATTAAGGAATAAAGCCTAGTATATAATAATACATACAAAGGATTTGACTATTATAATACCGCAGGAAGCTCGGGCCGGTGGACCACTGAGCTAGGAAGGTTCCTGAAGGAGGAAATCAAGGAGGCTTTCTTGGCAATAGAGGGTCACGAGATCTTTAACCCATACGCGAAGGAATGCCTTTTTGACTGGTGCCGAGAAGCCCGAGAGAGGCGTGAAGCTGGGAGGAAGGCCCATTCCAGCAGTGCCACCTCTGGAGAGGGTGAACTGCTGAAGATCTATGCTGTGCGGTTGGCCTCCTTGTATCGGTGTGCATATCATCGGCGTAGTTTGTGCCAGAGAGAACCAAGACAAAAGCTCCTCAGAACAGTTGCAAGCAAAGCTGCGAGCTAGCTGGAGCAGTCTCTGGCCACTTGGCAGGATGTCCTACACCTGTTAAGCGTACTCGACGAGACATCCCATCAGCGAAGCCAGAAGGCAGAGGACTTGGCCATCAGTCGTGTGGGACAGTCATGGCACGGCTCATATGCCAACAGGGTTGTCATGTCTGCTACCAACCGTTCACCTGCACCTGACCGAGTGTATCCATGCACTCCTCCTCGACCTATCCCCAAAACTACACCTGTGGAGGAGCGCCTGCCAACCCCTTGCACTCCGGATAGTATTCCTCAGTTCCAGAGGAGGTGCTGTGTTTGGTGCAAGGAACCAAGGCACCTTATGGACTAGTGTTGCAGACGCCTCAACCTGTGCCTGCCTTGTGGCTAGGCCAACCACCATGTCACTAAGTGTGGGCAGCAGGCACCCCCAATGCACAGAACATCTATCCAGAAGACAGCTACTGCCTACAGCCCTGGGAGGGAGACCACCTAAATCCAGACTCCTCCTAGGTGGAGGGTAGTACCAGTGAACGTTACTTCGACCCCGTCATCCTACTCTAGTTCGACCAGTAGCAGGGAGAGCCGAAGAGGAAGAGAGTCCAATGCCTCTTCCCGGACTGTTGAGAGGAAGAAGCTGAAGAGCAAGAAGTCAAAGCCCAGGAAGTCGTCAAGAACCGAGAAGTACCATAGGGCGTTAAACACCATACTTTCGGTGTAGAAGATGGAGCTAAATCGAAGGAGGGTGCGAGTACTAGGAAGCTTGCTCCTAGTATTCAGGTGGCAGCCTCAGAAATCTTGATTTCCAAGGTTACCCCTCAACCTGAAAAGGTCATTGCACATCCAATGACACTTTCAGGATTATTATTATTATTATTACTATCCAAGTTACAACCCTAATTGGAAAAGCAAGATGCTATAAGCCCAGGGGCTCCAACAGGGAAAAATAGCCTAGTGAGGAAAGGAAATAAGGAAATAAATAAATGAAGAGAACAAATTAACAATAAATCATTCTAAAAAAAAGTAACGTCAAAACAGACATGTCACATATAAACTATTAACAACATCAAAAACAAATATGTCATAAATAAACTATAAAAAGACTCATGTCAGCCTGGTCAACAAAAAAGCATTTGCTCCAACTTTGAACTTTTGAAGTTCTACTGATTCAACTACCCGATTAGGAAGATCATTCCACAACTTGGTAACAGCTGGAATAAAACTTCTAGAATACTGCGTAGTATTGAGCCTCATGATGGAGAAGGCCTGGCTATTAGAATTAACTGCCTGCCTAGTATTACGAACAGGATAGAATTGTCCAGGAAGATCTGTATGTAAAGGATTAGCCAGAGATAACCTGTTCTTAACACTGTCCAGAGCTTCTCCAACTGACTTCCGGGAGGAAGCAGAAACTGAGGCTGTCATGGAAACCCTTCGTAGGGTTAACCTGGCACAGTTGGCCTCTGTACTGCTCATGGATGTTCCAGTGACCATATCCGAGTTTCCATCGGGAGCGTTGGACGCTTTCAATGACTCTGGAGCCGAGGTCAACCACCTGTCATCGAGCATAGTGCAGGGTTACCAGCTGCAAATGGTACCCAATATCATTGGTCTGAAGGGTTTAGGGCAAAAAAGGCCCTAAGACCTTAGGTACTGTACTGTTGATCCCTATACTGCATGGAATGACATTCACCGCGAGTGTGTTCCATGTAGTGCCTACAAGGACTATGGCTGAGCGCGTAGAGCTTGGTTACCAGTTCTTGAGAGCAAATGGGGTGGTAGTTGATGGAGCCCAAAATCGGCTGAGCGTTGACAGTACTCCCCTAGAGCCTCTTTGGGAGTATTATGTCCTTATACGTGGAGCCTATTATCAGCAAGTGCTTTACGAACTTGAGGTCCACGCAGCCGATTCAATCAGAAATGCCAGTATTGAGCCAGTACTTGTTCCTGTCACCATAGACTTTCATAAGGGGCTTGACACCTCATTTAGGTGCCCTGCTTGTCCATCTAACTGTTGGCCGGAAAGTTATCATGATGGCGACATCATAACCCCCGATCTGTCAAGAAAAGCTACAACAATCCCTGGCATCCTAGAACTGAAAGATGGAAAAGCCTCAAGTTTAAACAAGGGTTCATCTGAAGGAACTGCCAAGATCAAGAAGGGTGATCTCTTGGGGAAGGTGTTCACCATGGCATTGGTGGATGGTCTTCTATCCTGCCTGATACCACAGGAGTACGATCTGACACCTACAACCAAGCGTATTGGAAGAGATAGACGATCTGTCTATCTCCGACGAACTGGACTCTTCTCAGAAGGACCAGTTTTGTCAAATGCTTCGACGTCACCTTTCGGTCATCAATACTGGTGACGATGATGTGGGAGAGTGCTCGCGCACACCAATACACATCCAACTGTATGACGAGACACCCATTTATTAGAGGGTTCGACGGTTTGCAAAACCCATCGCTGACGCCATCGAGGAACAGTGCAAGGAGTTGCATGAACTGGGTATTATGGAACCCAGCATCTCTCCTTGGTCTTCACTCTTTGTTCCAGTCCAAAAAAGGACAATAGTATACAATTGTATGTAGACTACCGTAGACTGAATAAGGTGACTGTCTCTGACAAGTTCCCGATGCCAAAAATGGCGAACTCTGTATTTGGGCTACAAGGAGTCAAATACTTTACAACCCTTGACCTAGTTCATGGATACTATCAGTTACTGTTGGCAGAGGACAGTAAAGAATACACAGCTTTCTCTACCCCCTTGGACACAGGCAGTTCAATCATTCAATTTCTGTCTGTCACTTTTATTCCCCACAACTCCGATCCATACATCACAGTTGGTACAATCACTTTCTCATACAAAACTCTCTATATTCATGACTAACCCTCTATTCTTTACCACTCCTTTCACTGGCCCCAACACTTTGCATCCTTCATTCACTCTCTCTGCGGACATATGCTTCCGCTCCACCATTGGCTGCAACAACAGACCCCAAGTACTTTAACTGATCTACTTCAAGTAACTCCCCATTCAACATGACATTCAATCTAGCACTACCCTCCCTTCTCGTGCATCTCATGACCTTACCCTTACCCACATTAACTCTCAACTTCCTTCTCTAACATACCTTTTCAAATCTGCCACTAATCAACCAAGCTTCTCTTCCGAGTGTGCAACCAGTACAGTATCATCCAAAAACAACTACTGATTGACCACCCATTCATTATTACTCGTTTTTCCGTTTCAATCCTCGACCAAGCACTCGAGCATTCACCTCTCTCACCACTCCATCAACAAACAAATTGAACAACCATGGCAACATCAAACATCCCTGTCTTAGCCACACTCTCACTGGATGCCACTCGCTCACTTAATTTCCTATCCTAACACATGCTTTACTATCTATGTAGAAACTCTTCACTGCTTGTAACAACCTTCTACCAATTCCATATAACCTAATCACATTCCATATCGCTTCCCTATCAACTCTATCATACGCTTTCTCCAGATCCATAAACGCAACATACACCTCCTTGCCTTTTGCTAGATATTTCTTGCATATCTGGAACAACTTATTTTTGGGGAGGTGCTGTGTGGTCTCCTTAAACCCTCCAGCCTCCCTAGCCTCGCGGAGGCATAGAGTGCATTTTGAATGGCTCAATCAAAGAATTGGCTTGATTTTTTGTAAACATAGCACAGTATATCTGTACAATCAAATGAACTTTAGTGGACAAGGTTTTTCTTCTAATTATGCTTAATCTAATATACTTGAGAGACAGAGTAACTATATTCAAATTCTGAAAGAACTTCTAAACTCTTACCTTCTGTGAAACAGATATTACAGTCAACTTCAAGACATCACCTCCCTGTTTGATAAGCTCTACTACATAACGATGTTCTGCACCTTCAACATTCACCCCATTCCTAGGAAACAAAGAAAGATTATTTTAACAGCTTCAATTGCTATTAAAAAATCAGAAATTTTAAAAGTAATTTTAATTTTTTTCTGGCTATACAGTACAAACCTAAGTCCTTTAGTAGTTCTTTAGTGGATGTAAGATTCTGGCAAAAGTTGGAAATGGCCAATGAAGAATTATTGAGGTTCTGACAGCCACCACCCAGTACCCACTAACGGTACATGTCTGACAGCACTCGGAGCCTTCATTGAGTGCTGAACTTGTGGGGTGGATGAGGCAAAATGAATCCTACACAAATTCAAACCTTCATCCTTTAGTATGGGAGACATCCGTAGGACGGAGGAAATCCTACTCACCAAATTGGCTGGCTAGCAACCCAGAATTGCGATGTTCAATCCGTAAGAACAGAGAAAAGTATCCTTGCATCCCATTACCCAGGGTTGAATGACCTACTGTGTCACAGCCCAGTATTTTGCATACAAGAAACTACTGTATCTTCAGGGGTAACAATGTTACTGTTAAGGACTAATAAGTATTGGGTTTGCCTCCACTGTCACACTCACCCTCGCAAGCAATGAGGGGATTCTACACTTCTACTATTTCAACAAAATAACTTCCCGTCATTAGTGTGCTCACCTACATCAGTGTCCATTCCAACTCCATAACGTCCCACCGGCTGATCTTAAGAGAGAGAAGGAAGGAAAAGAGAAAAGACCAAAAAGTTTCACTCTTAACCCTTAGACTTATGACGAGTTTCTCATCCTGCAGGTATACAAGAAAATCCACATCTGGTGGAACAGAGGCTTTGAGTGGAGAAGTGTTCCTCCTATGACACAAATTACAGGAGAGCCTAGTTTGCTTGGTAAACTGCTGTTGAAGACTTAAGGAGGTATCCAGTTTCCAGAGTTGCTTTGTAGTTCTACGCAAAAAGCCTTTCTCTCTGAGGGATTATTTTTAACCTCCAACCATGAAGTGACAGGCAAGTTCACTGCACTGTGGTATCTTTTCATGTCTGGCTGACATAGGAGGGCTGTACCAAGTCGGGAGCGTTCTTGGTATGTCTTTCGGGAGAAAGCAGCTCCAAGTACCATTCTTCATGTGGCCATTTCGGTGATACCAGACATTTGGAGATTGAGTGTGATGATGGCGCCGCTGATCGCCTTCCTAATGAAACAAAATAGTGGGAACGCATAGATGTCAAGGCCATTCCACAGATGTTAGAATGTGTACTCCTGTGCTACTGCTTGGTCTGGCACTGGTGACTAATAAACAGTCAGTTTTTTGTTTAGGCGAGTGGTAAACATGTCTATTTTCTGGGGACACGAAAAGTCAAGAGTTCCCTCGCCACAAGGATTCAATAACCATTCTGAGCCCACTATCTGAATGCAGCCACTAAGATTGTCTGCGATCACGTTCCGTTTTCCTGGAATCAAACGGTCCACCAGGGTTACTGCTTTGCCCTCTGACCAAGAGTGCATTTTCACCACCAACTGGGAAAGAGTTCAAGAGACTAACCCACCACCCTATTTGTTAACATAAGCCACTGCAGTACTGTTGTTGCTCGTCAACACTACTAAGTGACCCTTTTACAACATCTTAACTGTGGATCAAAGCCAGGTACGCTGCCTTCAATCCCAACATATCTATATAGGGCCTTTTGTCTACTTCCTCTGTCCACAAACCTGAAATGGAGTCTTAAAATGTGCTCTCCTCACGCCTCTCTAGACAAATTTGAAAAAAGGATAAGCTTCCTCGGAAGAACCTGTAAGAAGCCCTCTAAAAAGTTTTTCTCCACCAACCACCAGGACAGGTCCTCTCGGACTTCCTGTGACACCCTGCCAAGAACATAAGGAGGGTCGGACCTATGTCACCAACTGGTCCTCAGAGTTCATTCCACAGACCGAAGGTGTAACCTTCCGTGTTGGACTAGACGTTCTAGGGAAGACAGATGCCAAAGTAGCCTTTACCAGTGCTTACCTGTGAGGGATTCCCATGTGAAGAAGGGTGTTGTAATCTTCTTCAACCTCTATAGCCTGTCTTGTGATGAGAACACTATCTTGGACTGTTTCCATACTCATTCCCAAATAAGAAAGGCTCTGACCGTAGGGTGAGAACAGACTTCTTGTAATTTATTCGGATCCTGGTAAAATTTGAGGAGGTCCCTCTGAAAAATAATCTGGAACATTCACTACGCCAGTAAAAACCAATCGTCGAGGTATTAGAGAAGACTTTTTTCCCATCTCGTGAGCACTGGCTGAAATCGGAGTGAAGACACTTGTGAACACTGGAGGGGCTGTGGGTAGTCTCAAACAGAGAATTCAAAACAAACTTTCTCATTCCCAGGACAAACTGAATCTATTTACTTGAGTTCTGGAGGGATGGAATTTGGAAGTAAGCATCCCTCAGGTCTATGAACAGCATCTTATTGCCTGAAGGACAGAGTTGGGGATCTCCAACTTGAATTCTGTTTGCAAAACAAAGTCATTCAAATGCAACAGGTTGATGACTGGTCTTCAACCTCCTGACATCTGTACAAGGAACAGGTTGCTGTAGAAACAAACCCCCTTGCCATTACAATGAACAGTCACTTTGACTGCATCTGGGTCTTTAGTGGGAGGTGATGGCAGGAGTTTGACATACTGGGTTGCTACAATGCAGGTCAGGAAGCAGTTAATTTTGAAGGCCATAGCCTTTAAAGATCACTGCCTTGTGGATGAGGGAGAAATGAATCTCCTTTCTCCACCTCTTGGTGGCATTCTCAATATCTTCTATAGGGAAGACAGTCGAGATGTCCAGGATAGGTGCACTATTGTATCGCTCTTCATCAAAATCCAGTTTGCTCACTAGCTAGCTGACTAATGAGCCATTAAGTCACTGCATTTCTTTTTCCTTTTCGGATTCAACAAATCCTGGGACAACGCAAAGTAAGCCAAGGCTCCTGACCAGTGGTTGATCTAACTGTTGGTCTGCAGGCTCAACATTGCTGTCGTTTCCATGGATGCGGATTAGACGGCCGAAAAGAAAGTGCCCTCGTACTTGAATCTTTCTGCTGTCGTGCTTGTGGTCAGAGCCATCATCGCTGGATCTACCAGAAGAGGCGCAGGGACTTAAGAGGCTAGAGGGAGGAGCTCGGTGGATCTACTAGATCGAAGTGAATTCTTAGATCTGGTGACCTGAAAATTTAACCAAACAAGTGCACCCCACACAAGCATCAACCAAGGATGCCCCAGGGCAGGTTTGAAGGTTTGAGGGGTGCCGAAACAACAATCTATCTCAGTTTTCTAGCTTTTGATCAGTTAGCCTACATAACTGCTGCTCCAAGTTCATTCAACTCTCTGATGAGTGAAAGGACTAAGGAAGGTTGAATCTCACTCAAAGTTCTCTGTCTCTGCAATGGGAAGAGAGCCTTACCTTGCCCAATATTCCTCTCTTCTCCCTTAAGTAGAATCAACAGAGATGTTGCAAGATCCCTCCCTTTATGCACAAGTTTCTGGATATCGTTCTACAACAGCCTTTTGTTTCCCATCCTCTCTTCAGTTCCAGCAAGACTACCATCACATGAAGACATCTCCAAGAGGGAATACATTATATTTTGAAATCTAGTGTAACTTCATCCATTTTGGTAATTGATATTGTTGAAAACGCTCTTCGTTCATTATATAGCAATTGTTGCTATTGTAAAAGTAAAATACATTCACAGAATAATGACCCAAGGGAATGTTTCATATTCCACATGCCAGAACAGAAGAGCAGCGAGGTTATGTTTATTTTTGCGAGCATAGCGAGCCACGTCGAAGCAAGATCCCCCTGATGAACGTGATATGAATTACTGTATATGTTATTTTGATACTTTAATTTCCCATCACTTACTAACCCCATATATTTTTCCCATTGGTTATCTTGTACTTATTATACATTTCTGACCATATTATTGCTGCAAATCACTCGTTTTTAGTTCCAGCCTAAAACAACAAATTCCGACTGGGTTCCCCTATACAGTGGAACCTCTACACACGAACGTATCTACATCCGAATTTTCCAACATCCGAAGTAAAATTCGAGCAAATTTTTGACTCAACACCCAAATTTTATTTCGACACACGAAGTAGCAATTTTCGTCGTACCGGTTGTATCCGAATTTTTCGACACGCGAAGTACAATTCGAACACGTTCCTACTCTACACCCGAATTTTTTTTTCGACACCCGAAGTAAACAATACTCGTATGCGTAGTCTATGCTCATAGCGCCTGATGTGTTTTTTATTTCCGCCAATAGAAGGCAGCACTTCAACCTCGGAGGGACCCTCAATTAGCGTGGCTTGGGTCAGTCCTCTGTTCTCGTTGGCTTTATGTGGTTGTGCCCTGTGCGTTCTGCTATTAATTGTGTTTTAATCGTGATTTTTTACATTCATCCTTTTACGGTATTTTACGAAAATCATGGGTCCTAAAAGGCTTAGTTTTGCAAGTGGTAGTGGTGAGAAAAGGAATAAGGGAATGCTTTCTTTAGAAGTAAAGCGAGGAATTATTGAAAAGCATGAGCGTGGCGTCCGTATGAGTGAACTTGCAATAAGTTCCGCGCAAATAAAAGAGGTGTTAGGAAAATATCAAGACGTGGTCGACTTCATCGACAAATACCATCCAAAGAAATTGCAGGTTTGTCGTGTAGCTGCACAGTTTGATGATGTTTCCCTAACTTATTTTCGAAACATTCTGAAAAGCTGTACCAAGCAACTTTCTATCGATAGCTTCTTTAAAAAAACTACAAAGCGAACTCGTGATGAAGAGGAAGGAAGTGGTTCAAAGAAAACAGCAAAGAGTGAAAAGAAAAAAATTCAATCAATTTTAAGTGTAGAGAGTGAAAGTGATTAAAATTAATCATCAAAAAGAAAAAAAGAAAATGTAAAAAAAAAAATATAAATTATAAAAAAAAAAAAGCTAAGTTATGTTAAAGTTCACTTAGTGTAAGTTAGAATAAGTTACGGTAGTGTACGTTTATCGTAGTTAACCTCTCTACCTCCTCGCCGCCCGTCCGTCTCCTCTCTGCGTAGCAAGACTAACAACACCTGCGCTGGAGTTTCTAAGGTAAAGTGACGCTAAAAACCCGTTTCTTATTTATCATTTTTTGCTAATTCTTCTTATTTACATGTCTATTCTTCTTATTTACATGTCTATTATCTAATTTAGTGTTCATTATTCTCATGGGAAAATTATGTGTAGTAGTTTATTAATAAGTTATCATAGGTTTTTGGGCTCAACCACGGATTAATCCTATTTCAATGTATTCTTATGGGAAAATTCGTTTCGACAACCGAACATTTTCTACATCCGAAGTTGGTTCTGGAACGGATTAAATTCGTATGTAGAGGTTCCACTGTAATTGTTTTTATGGCGGTAGGAAAACTCATGAACTGGTTGTTTGTCCCAATATTCATGGTCAGAATTGAATAGAACACAAGATATCCAGTAGGAAAAATACATAATTCATGCATATGACTAGAGATTAAAATGTCATAGATTTATCATCATTTATCATTATTTGCAATAGAACTATTCAAAGTACGGTAAATTTTTCATATTTAAACTATCTATTACAGTTTTAAAAATGGAAATGTGGTGTAATTATAGGTGTTTTAAACGTTTTTCATAAAGATTTGTGGCGGAAATCCATAGTTTTTGAGTTATGGTGGGAAGACTACCATTACGGAAAAAGCTATGGTTTTGTGCTAGACGTGGTCATCAATTACGTTCAAAACATCTTAAAATATACCGTGTACCATCTTATTGCATGATATTTAAATTCACTTTTTTTAAACTTTGTTATTTCTGCCAGTCATCATGATAAAAAATCAGTCATCAAAACAGTAATAGTAATGAAATACTGTCAAAACCCTAAAGAGATTTTGCTCGTCATGACTTCAAGGCACCTAAAGGCTCAAGTTTTAAGTAATTTGCATTTTTCCTAAAAGTACTTACCTCGAACTACTTTCTTAGGAGTATCTGGGATTCTCCTCCCAACCGACCAGAATTTTGTGTAGTTTCCCCTATCTCCGTTTTCTATAGTGGGTCCCTCTGTAGCGGATGAATACGCGCCCTGAGGCGACCCGGGTCAGTGAGAGCACGTGGCCAGGTCTCGGTCACCAGTAAGTTTATGATAGATATGGTATCAAAGTCCTGTAAGACACTCAGGGAAGGATGGGCGGGCCATAACCCGAAAGTAGTTCGAGGTAAGTACTGTTAGGAAAAATACAAATTACTTAAAATTTGTGATTTGTTCCAACACGGAGTACTTACCTCGAACTACTTTCTTAGGAGACTTATACTTTAGGAGGCGGGGGTGGTCTTACGTCCCAAGAGACCGGCTGGATAATAAGATCGAACCTAGATAGGAGACTAGGTTCTTCTGACCCAAAACGGAATATGAGACTTAGGGAAAACTAAGCAAAAAACTATTTAGTGTCTAAGTAACTCACCTCTGTAAGGATCTCTATCCATGGGTGCTTCCATCTGAATGTTTCCCACGTGGCAGGGGTAAGGAACAAAGGGGAATGGAGGGGAAGCGGGAATAAGGGGGGAAAAGGTAAGGAAGGAACTTGTGTTGCTTGGACTTACTTCCCACGGCTTCCCCGGGGCTACAACCTTAAATCTTTTGGAGCGCAGAAATGACCGGACCAATAAAAAAACCGTCCAAAGACTTTCTAATACAGTCCTTCAGGTAGTGGGCCATAAAGGTGGACTGTCTGGACCATGTGCCCGCCTTCAGGATCTGGCCCACAGCCATGTTCTTCTCGAAGGTCAGCGAAGTGCTCAGGCCCCTAATATCATGGGGTCTCGGCTTACCTGGTAGGGAAGCTCCGGTACTGTCGTAGGCTCTCATAATCATCTGTCGTAACCAGAAGGAGACAGTATTCCTGGACACTGCTTTCTTCACCAAGCCCGATGAGACGAACAGACTCTTGATCCCAGGGCGAAGTCTGGCCGTCCTTTCCAGGTACTTTCTAACTGCCCTGACTGGGCACAGCAACAATTCCCTCAGGTTGTCTGATCGCGGAATAGCTGGCACCGAAAAACCCTCGAACCTAGGGTCCCAGTAAGCTGGGTTCTGTGTCTTGGATACGAAGTCGGGCAGGAATTTGAAACTTAACTCTCGCCAACCTTTCGTGTGCGAGACCTCGTACGACAACCCATGGAGTTCGCTCACTCTCTTAGCTGATGCCAGGGCTAGAAGGAAGACCGTCTTGAGGGTGAGCTCTTTGTCTAGGATGTCCTTAAGGGGTTCGAAGGGCGGCTCTGACAGAGCCTTCAGAACTCTGGCAACGTCCCACTGGGGCACTCTAGAGGCACGGGGAGAACGTGATTGCTCGAAGCTCTTAATGAGCATCGAGATTTGTTGGGAAGCTCCTAGATCAGACCTTTGAGGAGGACGACCTGGCCCAAGGCCGCTCGGACACCTTTGATGGCCGGGATAGACATGCCTACATCGTCTCTCAGACTAGGAAGTCCGCTATTCTATGAATGAAGGCATCCAACGGCCTGATGTTCTGTAAGGCGCACCATTTAGTAAAAGTGGTCCATTTCGCTTGATACACTGCGACTAAGGACCGTCTCAGGTAACCCGACATCCTTGTTGCGGTCTTTGACGAGTATCCTTCCTTCTTTGGGAGCCTCTCGATAACCTCCACGCGTGTAGGTGGAGGGACCGAGGGTTTTCGTGAAACCTTTGGAAGTGGGGCTGGCGGCGGAGGTCTTCCCTGTCTGGAAGGGACCACGGTGGGAGGTGCGCCAGTTCCTTTAGGTCCGCGAACCACTCTCTCTCTCCAGCAACCAGGGTGCTACCAAAGTCATCCACAGGTTCTTTGCTCGTCTCACTCTGTTGAGGACTTGTCTGAGCATCCCGAAGGGAGGGAAGGCATACACGTTGAGGTTGTCCCGAGGATGTTGAAAGGCGTCCTCGAATGCTGCTGTTGGATCTGGCACAAGAGAACAAAACACGGGGAGCTGTGCGTTGAGTTTTGTGGCGAAGAGGTCCATCACCGGCGAATCCCACTTCAGGATGATTGTCTGAGCCACTTCTGAGTGCAGGGACCACTCCGACCCTACCACTTGGCCCATCCTGCTGAGGCCGTCGGCTAAAACTTTCCGCTTTCCTGGAATGAACCTGGCTGTGACCTCGATCTGTTCCTTTGAGGCCCATTCCAGGAACTCTGTCTTGAGGCTGCACAACTCCTTCGACTTTAATCCTCCTTGCTTTTTCACGTAGGCCACCACCGTGGCGTTGTCGCACATCAGAGCCACAGTGTTTCCCCGGAGTAGGTGGACGAATTCTAGGCATGCCCTTTGAACAGCCATCAGTTCTAGGATGTTTATGTGAAGGCTCTTTTCCCCAGGGGACCACTTGCCCTTCGCCGACTCGTCGAGAAGATGGGCTCCCCATCCCTCCTTCGATGCGTCCGTGAATAACAGCATCTCCGGGGGATCGATCGCGAAGGGCATTCCCTTGAGAGTGTTCGTCCTGTTGTGCCACCACTTCAGGATCTCCTTCGTCTTCGAGGACACCGGGACTATCTCGTGCGCGGACTCCAGAATTCCTTTAGGTTCCACTGAACCGCTCTTAGTTTGAGTCTCCCCCGGGGGACTAACTTTTCCAACGACACCACGTGGCCTACTAACCTCTGCCAGTCTTTGGCTCTCCTCGGAAGGTTTGCTAGGAAGGGGCGAATTATCTGGTCTAAATTCTCCAACCTCTCTGAGGAGGGGAAGGCCCTCACCAACTGGGTGTCTAGAACCATCCCCAGGTAGGTCAGTCTGGTGGAGGGTATCAGCTGTGACTTTTCCAGGTTGATGGTTATACCCAAGTCCTTGCAGAACCGTAGAAGCTTCGCACCTTGCTCCCTCAGTACTCCCTCTGAGGCTGAAAGTAACAACCAGTTGTCCAGGTAACGAATCAGGCGGATGCCCTGTTCGTGCGCCCAGACCGAGACTGTTGTGAAGACTCTCGTGAAGACCTGAGGAGCTGTCGACAGCCATAAGCAAAGGGTCCTGAACTGCAACGCTTGGGTACCCCATTTCACCCTTAGGAACTTCCTGCTGGAGGGGTAGACAGGGATCTGAAAGTAGGCGTCCTTGAGGTCTAGGGACATCATGAAGTCCCCTTCCCTCAAGGCTGCCATTACCGACTTCGGGGTGTCCATCTTGAAGGCGGTTCTGCACACGAATTTGTTGAAGGCCGACAGGTCTATGACCGGCCTCCAACCCCCTGTCGCCTACTCCACCAGGAAGAGTCTGCTGTAGAACCCCGGGGTGGGGTTCTTGACTGGTTCTAACGCCCCTTTGGCGATCATGGCCGAAACTTCCTCCTGCAATGCCGCTTTCCCTAAGGGGTCCTTGAGCGCCAACCACTCTGCCTGTCGGTCCGGAATTAGAGGGGGCGGGTCCGCTAGGAAGGGTACCCTGTACCCGTCCCTCAGGACTGCTACGGTCCATGGATCCGCTCCGTAGTCCCGCCAAGCTTGCCAAGAGTGTTTGAGGCATCCCCCTACTTGAGGCTTCGGCAGGAGTAGGGGGCCTCTCTGCCTATCTTCTCCTAGAGGCGCGGCTGGAACGCCCTCTCTTAGAGTTGGGATGGGAGGACCTAAAAGAGGCCTGCGGAGTCGAACTTCCCCTACGGAAGGGTTGTGAGGCTTGATGCCAGGACATCGAAGGGGAATCTCTTCTAGGCTTGATTGGCGATGAGTGGGGGCCGTCTGGTGCGGACCTCCTATGAGCCGGACGCCTTGCAGCTGGGGGCCTGGGCTCTCCCACCTCCTAGAGCTTCCTGACCCTCTCCATTACCTCTTCGACTGCCTTCAGGGGGAAGACGGAATCGTCCCACACCGGGGAGCTCCTCAGGGACCTCGCCTCCCACTCGGGTAGCCTACGGAGCAACTTATTCAGGACGATGTCCCTTTTCCATAGGACCCAGTTAGCAGTTTGCGTGAGGGATTGGAACGTGAGGAACTTCATCGCCTTTCCCCCTGAGCTGATCAGTTCCCGCAACAAGGTTTGGTTGTCCGGTACGGAGAGGTCATGGGAGGACTGGAACCCCACTAGGGTACAGGCCCACCAGTCCAGCCAAGAAATGACATTCACCAAGTTTTGGGCCATGTCCTCCATCATGGAGGCTTCCGCTGGCAAGAAACTCACTGGGGCAGAGGAGGCCCTGTCTTCTGCACCCTCTTGATTTAGCGTGGCTATCGCCACCTCGATCACACGGGGGCCCCCCTGGCCAACGTCTGGGACGTAGAAGCGCTTCTGCGTTCCAAGGCCCGGAAGCAGCCTGGAGGACCCTTGGCTCCTGGGGGCGTCCGCTTGGCTTGCTATGTATTTGTCGATGTGGTCCATCCCTAGCTTCACGTCCGGCTCCAGAGGGAGGGTTAGGGACAGCTTCTGCTGGACCAGGTTGTCCACTGACCTGCCCAGCCCGGAGAGCCAGGCCTGCTCCGTCGAGGGTTTAGGATTGTCCAGCCTGTGGTGCCGCCTGATGAGCGCTCACACTTTCCGGTAGGAGGAGACATCATCAGAAGAGCACTCTCCTCCTTCTATCAGGCCCTCCGCTACATGGTCATCCACATGGGGCACCTCGTCGGTCACGGATGGAGCCGCGTGGGAAGCCAGATTCTTTCTCTCACGCCGAACTAATGGCGCGGCGACTTGCAGAACGGGCGGATCCGCTGGGACGGGAGTAGCCGTCATGGGTCTACTCCCTCCCGCGGAGCCCCGTGGAGCCGTGGACCTTCCAAGATCTTCCGGCTGGTCCTGGCGCTTGGGAAGAGCCGCCAAGGAACCGGGAGCCGGGGCCATGCTGTCGGGCCGAAGGAGCGGCTCTTTCCGCTGGGCGGATGGTGCCGGTACCTTCGCGGACTCCGGGCGACGGGCGGACCTACAGGAGGACCCGTGTCGCGAGGGTGATGAAACGGCTCTAGGGAGCCACCCGGAAGAGCCAGGAGCGGAGGCTACCTTGAGTAGCTCGCTGCACGGGATGGTAACTCGTACCCACTTATCCCTCGATGAACGGCCCTTCTTATGCTTCTTCCTGGAGGTCCTGACACGCTTCCTAGAAGGGGCTGAGCGCGAGCGAGACCTCCTCCTACGGGACCTCTCCCGCTTCTCCCTCGAGTCCCTTGGGGCCGAATCTTCCGAGGAGGACGAGTCCAATGAATCCAATGAAAGTGATGACGGGGAGGAAGACGAGCCCGCTGAGTCTTCCGATACGTCCGATGCTGCTGGGGGATCCTCGTGTCGTTCCACTGGCGAGGGCGGCTATAGAAAGACGGGCGGGAGCGTCGACGACGGCGCTGTGGGAGACCGCACAATCTTCTTGGGGCCGAACCAGCTGTCGAACTCCTCTTCTAACCTCATCGGGGACCTGAAGGGCATCCTAGGGGCCGTCCAAGTGATGGAGTCCAAATTCGACGAGCCTGCCGGCGGACTCTCCTAGTCCACTTCTCCCCCGGTCGCTGAAGCACCTGAAACGCACAGCCACGATGCAGGGGAAGGGGCCGGAGCAGACTTCCCCCACATCGGGTCTTCGGACGAGACGGATCCTGTAGGCACCAGAACCTCGTCTCCCGAGCACACTCCCCCCCCCCCCCCCCCCCACGCCTGTACAGACACAACATCCCCCACATCAGGAACATTAGACTCCTGGGGAAGGGCAATGGGCCACTTCCCCGCAACGGACTTACCTCTTCCCCTACTCTGGGTAGGGGAAGGCGGTGGAGAACTATTCTCCAACGGGTCAGCGGGCGACGCTAAGGGCGAGGAGATGCTCGCCTTCTTGGGGGATCTCATGGACGCCTTCTTCTTCTTGGTCCCGTAAAGTGCCCACTGGATCTCGGGTCAAGACTCGCACTCCGGACACGTGGCTGAGGGGGCACACACACTGCCCCTACAGAAAGAACACAAGGTGTGGAGATCAGCCTCCGGCTTAGAGAGGAACGCACCACAAGATTTACCGGCCATAGGCCCGGGGCAACGACGTGGATGCTCCATAACCGCACAATAAAGCACCAAGCAACACAAGAACACAGGGGAAAGAGGTGGATAAAGGAATATAAGGTGAATGCTAAACACGTGGGAACAGCGTGGGGACACACAGGGTCGCACGGGATGAGAGAGAGCGGCGAGATGTTAATCACGTCGCGACCAGAAACTTACTGGTGACCACCGGGACCTGGCCACGCGCTCTCACTGACCCGGGTCGCCTCAGGGCGCGAATTCATCCGCTACAGAGGGACCCACTATAGAAAACGGAGATAGGGGAAACTACACAAAATTCTGGTCGGTTGGGAGGAGAATCCCAGATACTCCTAAGAAAGTAGTTCGAGGTAAGTACTCCGTGTTGGAGCAAATGTGAATTTCCATCCCCTTTTCAAAGGAGTCACTCGTAACGGTGTTCATTGTACTGTATTACAAATACTTCCTTAATTACTCGAGCTAATGATTTATTGGTTTTTACTTGCAATTAAACAATGCTCTTATGTTCCGGCAAGCGGAATAAATTTCACTACCCGCGTTAGCCCTGTGGGCTAGTATTTTGACGTTAATTATCAATTACATAAAATTAAAATTTTATTACTTTGGTTATTATTACCCAGTGATTGATGCTAACAAGAGATAAACGAATGCACTACTAATGATTAAATGAAATACGCTGGTTAAAATAGCTTGGGGAAAATTGTGAAAATGTAAAATAAAACCCAAAATACCAATACATGCATCAGGAACACTTTTCATTTTTTTATTAGGAATATTGTGTTCCCATAAATATTTGCTGCATTTTGTTAGCACACACTGCAGACATTAGTGTTAGCAAGCCTATTAACTATGGATACTGTACACAAAATGGTATTATTATAGTAAAATACAGGGCAAACTTTACTAATAAAAAAATTGCAGTATATATATAGAAAGACCTGTTTTTTTTTTTTTTTTTTTTTCGAAAAAGACCTTCAATTCCCTCGCAAATAAATAGTTAATAAGATATGCCCTAGTATATCCAACGGTAATGGGGGCCACCCAGTGGAAACCAGGGGTTTTGGGTGGGGAAAATTTACTAGCGAATTGATAAATAATGGTAAAACTCGCATTTCGTTTTCTATACATTATTCTCTGACACATAATAAATCCACGAAAAATTGCACAAAATATAGGGATCCCCGGTAAAACTTCAGAAACATGTCGCACTCGATATAAAAAATTAATCCCCTACATAGAAAGAGCATATGAAAAGCTATATAAAAGCAGATTTTATATGAGAGATTGAACGAGGTGGAATTAATTGAGGTTGATAGATTTTACCTCAAATTTTTCGTAAGTCAGGAGAGAAGTTTCCTCTACGGTAATGTTTACTTTTAATGAGCCCTTTATCTCACTTTCTTACACAAACACAAAGCAGTTCCAATTACAGTTTATTGGCTGATAGCTGTGACATCATTATGACAATGGTTTCATAACTAATTACGAACGACTTGTCAAAAACCAAGTTTTACTAAGATTTCAGCGAAGTAATAAAGTTACCTTAACGTCCACTGGTATCCGTGTTTGACTAAATACTTTGAATAATAAAGGAAAACAGGCATTTCGTTTCGTTGTAGCCATGGCAAAAACAGTTGCTGGCTCTTTTGGTAACAATTTTGATAAAAACCCAATTCCTATTGATTGTGTGCAATGCAATGTTGGTTATGAAGAATTTTATTATTTTTCTAGTGGTGGCATTGAACTAGTAGTTGAATATGCTCAAAGACATAATTAAATTCTTAAGGAAAAGTGTTGCAAGTGCTGTGGAGCTATTTGTAGGATCGAATAAATAGGAACACCTGTACAGTATATGGAAGGGCAAGAGGGAAGTACAATCTATTTCGAAATCTGGTATGATTATAGAAATATATGGGTAAAAATTTACTAATACAATGCTTCTGTAAAGATTGCCAAGACAAAAAAAAAAAAAAAAATAGACGTAGGTGTCAATCATACAGTAAGGAATTACCTGTGATTTACTTTTAGATTGTGACCTGGGAAGGGGAAGTCTGGGGGCTTGCCCCCGGCTAGGGATTGTGACCTGGGAACTATTAGGTTGGATTAGGTGGGTTTGTTAGGTTCCGCCCCCTTTCAAAAATCTCAAGTGTGTTAAATAATCCTGTTTTGTGACTTGGGAAGGAGGTTCCAGATTGCCAAGACAAAATAAAAAAAGGAGACGTAGGTGTCAATCATACGGTAAGGAATTACTTGTGATTTACTTTTAGATTGTGACCTAGGAAGGGGAGGTCCGGGGGCTTGCCCCCGGCTAAGGGTCGTGACCTGGGAACTATTAGGTTAGGTTAGGTGGGTTTGTTAGGTTCCGTCCCCTTTCACAAATCTCAAGTGTGTTAAATAATCATGTTTTGTGACCTGGGAAGGAGGTTCCAGGGGGCTTGCCCCCAGGATAGGGATTGTGACCTGGGAACTACTAGGTTGGTTTGTTAGGTTTTGTACCCTTTAAAAAATCTCAAAGCTCTTAAATGATCATGTTTTGTACTGTTTTCGCACACCCAAAATCCCAGGTTCACCCCAGTTTCCTTTGGGGAGGGTGGGCTCCATAATTGTAAAAAGGCTTAATTGGAGTGGAAATACAGGTCAAATTCATTGAAAGCACATAATTTACTGCCATAAAAGTTTTTTTTCCTCTTAGAAATTTTGTGTCATGTTTTTCTAAAAATTTACCTTAAAGATTTGATAAGTTATAAGACAAGTCCTGCTAATTCTGAATCAGTGACCAATATGAAAAAATATCTGTCAGTGAAGGAATCACAATCTATTAGCCAGGATAGTTTAGGCTAAATTAGTTGGACTTGTGGAATTTGGGTGAAGTGGAAATACTGACAGGTAGCCTACCATTATCGGCAACAGAAGTCTCAATATACTTTGTTAAATGTTAGAAATTGGATCTGAAAGGGTAATTTGTTGTTAGGCTACCCACAATAACAGTTCTATTATAGTTCTGGTCAGAACAGGATTTAATAATAAAAAAACTAGTTTCCTATTAGAAAACTCCCTTTTTCTTCGAAAATGACATCTATTTTTGGAGCTAATGAATAATTAAAGAAATATACCCTTATATATCGTTTAAAAATTAGGAAAACAATTTCTTCTAATGGAACTGTAGGGTAATCTTTAACCCATGGCAGTAGAGGCGAAGTGATACGCCTGTGCAACATAAATTCATCAAGTGAAACATCCAAACATCCTACTAAGATGACAGGTGGGTCCTCAAGAGGTCCTACACCTGGGTTACTCACACTTCAAGGATGCGATCTCCCTTGCGAATACCAGCCTGTTCAGCCGCCCCTCCTTCCAACACAGCGGAGACATGTTGGAGGGGTGGATATAACTCGCCATTTATCGGCCTCCACTGGCCTCCCTCGCTGACTTGGCCTCGCACATTAAACCCAAAGCCCGTGTCGGTCTTGTAGATGGTCACAACACGAGGGCCAGGGGTAAACCTGCTCATTGTCACACGTCTGCGATGGGTTTGTTTTCACTCTGGCCAGTCTGCCATGATACCTGTAAGCTCGGTCGCTAGCTATTGTATATACATATCCGGTAAGCCATTTTACCTTATCGGTGAGATTTTGTTCATGACAGGCGTTATTCTGTTAGAGTTTTGGTATTTTGTAAATTATCCAATATACTATTAGTCCATGCCAAAGTCTATTACGAAATTATTAATTTTTTTGCACGTAATCGTATAGGTAAGGTGTCTGCGCATGCACTAGAAACGAGTCATTCGAAGTGCCAGACGAAATTCATTCAAGCGGTAGAATCAAACAACCTTGATGCCCAAAGCAAATAAAATACAATTAATAAAAAAAATACTTATAAGTAAAGTAGTTACTGAGCGATCACGAGTTTTTATGAACATATTAAATACAAAGTAAACGAATAACACACATTATCCAAAATTGACCCTGTAAGCTCGGTCGCTAGCTATGTATATACATATCCGGTAAGGCATTTACCTTATCGGTGACAAATTGTTCATGACAGGTGTTATTCTGTTATAGGTTTGGTATTTTGTAAATTACTCAATATACTATTAGTCCATGCCACAGTCTACAACAAAATTATTAATTTTTTGCACGTAATCGTATAGGTAAGGTGTCTGCGCATGCATTAGAAACGAGTCATTCGAAGTGCCAGACGAAATTTATTCAAGCGGTAGAATCAAACAACCTCGATGCCCAAAGCAAATAAAATACAATAAAAAAATACTTATAATTAATGCAGTTTCCAAGTGATCACGATTTATCATGAACATATTAAATACAAAGTAAACGAATAACACACTTTATCAAAATTTGACTCTCCCAGTATGCATCGATTCCATGTGGAGAAAGTGATATATTCCTATTTTATTTTATTGAAGCGTCTTAAAAAAAATTTAATTACCAACCTGAGAATTTTCGTTGGATGAATGGATTGTAGACTGTAGTTAAGCATAGTGCAAGTCCTTAGGGAAGAATGTTAGTCCTCTCTTGTGTATGCCCAATCAGATGTTTCCTCACAGGTGTGCCTAGTTTTTTTTTTTTGAAAGTGAGTTGGCAAATAGTGATATTTCATTGAATTTTTGCACAAGTTTTTATTATCATAAGCATATCCATGTCATTACTATTTTGTTTAATACAATGTTTCATGTCTTTTGATTGTTAAGGATAAACAATAGTTAAATAATTACTAAAATACAGACTCGCACACATTCCTGTTGTTGCCATAACACTTTCACTCCACTGTTCCTTCAACTAGCATGGACTATAACCTGGTGTAGAATCTGTAAATGTTAACCATCTCTCCTTTCATTATTTATATCAATTAACATGGTAATATTTCACCCTTGGGTGGTATGAGATAGATATGTACAAATATCCAATATTCAACAGGAAAAAAAAAGTACCCTTGGAACATTGTTAAACTAGTATATGTCCATTCTGGTCCCTAACCTGTCTTCAGGACATTTAGAATGATGAAATAGAAAGTCCCTTCTCTTTTTGTTTTAATAAGTTCACAGTTTTGACATTTACTTTCATAAAAAAAAAGTAGATACGCAATGGACAGACAGGCACTTAACAGAGGAAAAAATATTGCTTTATATAGATAATAATCGTATTTCTTACTAGAAGACACACACATAAAAGTAGTACCAAATCACTTAGATAAATTCTAGTATCAATAGGCCTAGAGTGATTTACACAGCCAAAATATTAAGATAAATACTGTTTGCCTTATTGCCCTTCTCTTTTTGTTTTAACAAGTTCACAGTTTTGACATTTACTTTCATAAAAGAGTAGATACGCAATGGACAGACAGGCACTTAACAGAGGAAAAAATATTGCTTTATATAGATAATAATCGTATTTCTTACTAGCAAACACACACATAAAAGTAGTACCAAATCACTTAGATAAATTCTAGTATCAATAGGCCTAGAGTGATTTACACAGCCAAAATATTAAGATAAATACTGTTTGCCTTATTGCCCTTCTCTTTTTGTTTTAACAAGTTCACAGTTTTGACATTTACTTTCATAAAAAGTAGATACGCAATGGACAGACAGGCACTTAACAGAGGAAAAATATTGCTTTATATAGATAATAATCGTATTTCTTACTAGCAAACACACACATGAAAGTAGTACCAAATCACTTAGATAAATTCTAGTAACAATAGGCCTAGAGTGATTTACACAGCCAAAATGTTAATATAAATTC
>NC_090735.1:126850890-126868390 GCF_036898095.1 Palaemon carinicauda | reverse complement strand
GAGGTGTCGAGATATTTCCCGCTAAGGAAACTCATAAGGTGAGAAGGTTCCTCTGGCTTACCGGGTGCTGTTGGCAAACGAGTCAAATTCACCCGTGATATTTCGTTCATTTCGTCCAATTCTTTATTGATATTCAAAATACATTTCATAACTAGATGATTGTTTTTATTTTATTTTCATAAAATTTGCAGTTTTTAATTTTTGCAGTTTTTAATTTCAAGTTATCATGTATTTAAAATATGTATACAGCTGGTACTTTACCCATACCCTTTATGACATATTTACTAATAAATATATGACTTGGCAATCATTTAATTGTTCAATTACATTATACGTAAAATGTAACAAAATACAAATTAAAGTTACTAGTTACTTCATTATTTAAGCCTGACATAATAATAGCTTACTCAAACCAGCGAACAAAAAGCAGACACCCTGTAAAATTCATCCTACTCTTGATGACGTCATACAGACGCATATTTTCTTAATAATTTAGTAATCAGAACATATCCCTCTAATAAAATATGTTATTAAAACATCTTTTAAGACACTCTCTATAAATTGTGAAGAAAATATATCGTTAATTCCCTTAAAAGCAAATATATCTTCAGCTCTGTCGCCCCATAGCTAGAGCGTTTAAATACGATTTTATGGAAATTCAGGTAGGTACCTTGAACAGCAACTCATAAGCCCCCGGGACCCTCTCTTGGTGTGATATTCCAGTCCTCTGATTGGCTATAACTTCCTCAACTGTGATTGGTAGTTGCCGTCGCTTACAACAGCTTAACAGACGCACACACGTACATCCATCATCATAGCCAGACCACTGACGAGTATTCCTTTGAATATGTCCTAGTTATTTTACTTATACCCTTCAACAAGATCCATTATCTATATAATTCAAAATCAATAATAATTTAAAGTTTACTTCCATGAAAAGTGTAATTTTTCAGCCAAAAATCATCTGTAATAAGTATAGGTTTTTCACTTCTACCCGGTTGAGTTCATTCATAAAAATACGGTTTCATGACGTCACATACAACCACCAATCAGAGCTGAGAAAGAATCAGCCAATGAGAGGCCAGATATTTCCCGCTAAAATGCATAAGGCGAGAAGGTTCCTCTGATTTATGGGCTGCTGTTGGCGAACGAGTTGAACTCAGGAGAGGCATTTCATTCAAACGCTCTAGCTATTTTTTTTTTCATCCTGATTCATTTATATATATATATATATATAGTATATTATATATATTATATATATATATATATATATATATATATATATATACATAGCCTAGGAAGAATACTTTCTTATTTCTTATCAATTACAGACTTTTCCTTTCTGTAATCACATTTTTCTTTTCTTTTAGAAGTGAGAAACCAATAATATATGACTTTATATAATGTTTATTATCATCATTATTTCTATCATAGTCATCATAATTACCATTTTGAATATTTTGTGAGATAAAAAGGAGAATTTTGAGTTCATATTTAGTGATTTTATAAAAAAAAACTACCTCAAGTCAGTAGTCCAAAAAGAGTACATAGTAAATAGAAATGTATAGGCTATGTATACTCCTTTCATTATTATTATTTATATCACTGATGTTATTATTATTATTTACATTAATATTATTATTATTATTATTATTATTATTATTATTATCATTAGCCAAGCTACAACCGTAGTTGGAAAAGCAAGATGATATAAGCCCAAGGGCTCCAATAGGGAAAAATAGCCCAGTGAAGAAAGGAAATAGGGAAATAAATAAGTGATGAGAACAAAAATCAATAAATCATTCTAAAATCAGTATCAGCGTCAAAACAGATATGTCATATATAAACTATTAACAACGTCAAAACAGATATGTCATATGTAAACTATTAACAACGTCAAAACAGATATGTCATATATAAATTATTAACAACGTCAAAACAGATATGTCATATATAAATTATTAACAACGTCAAAACAGATATGTCATATATAAATTATTAACAACGTCAAAACAGATATGTCATATATAAACTATTAACAACGTCAAAACAGATATGTCATATATAAACTATAAAAAAGACTCATGTCAGCCTGGTCAACATAAAAACATTGGCTGCAACTTTGAATTTTTGAAGTTCTACTGATTCAACTACCCGATTAAGAAGCAATACCAATATTATCCTTTTAAAAAATCAAAAAACCTTATTAAAGAAAAAGTTTAAAATCCCATTAACATGCAAAGTTAGCTTCTATCAAATAAAATGCTCGTATATGGCTACATGGCTGAGAACTATGAAGCGCGAAGTAGATGATGATGAATGGAGAAGTAGTGAATTAAAAGCTCAAGATAGAGACGACTGGCGAAATCTAACCGAGGCCCTTTGCGTCAATAGGCGTAGGAGGAGATGATGATGATGATGATATGTCTAATGTAGGCTCTAGAGCCTTTAAATATGCGGTCCAGAGAATATACAATAAGCTCCCACTAGACTTTCGAATGACTGAAGATATTAAGACTTTCAAGAGGAAACTGAAGACTTTCTTGTTCTGGGAGTGCTTCGAAAATGTGGATTTGACAATAAACGAGCAATATGCGGTGTGAAATGTTGAATGCTTTCGAACGAACATGATAAAATGACTGTGGAGGTCCTGTAGAGAGTAGTGTTACCATGCTGTATAAGACCGGGTAGGCAGTCCTTAAAGTAAAGTAAGTAAGCAAGCAAGCATGTAAGTAATTAAGTATTATTATTATTATTATTATTATTATTATTATTATTATTATTATTATTATTATTATTATAAGTAAGTAAGCAAGTAACTAAGTATTATTATTATTATTATTATTAATATTATTGTTATTATTACTAGCCAAGCTACAACCCTAGTTGGAAAAAAGGATGCTATTAGCCCAAGGGCTCAAACAGGGAAAAATAGCCCAGTGAGGAAAGGAAATAGGGAAATAAATAAACTACTGTATAAGAAAATTAATATATATATATATATATATATATATATATATATATATATATATATATATTGTATATATATATATATACATATATATATATATATATATATATATATATATATATATATATATATATATATATATATATCTACATGTGTGTGTGTGTGTGTGCGTAAAGGAGCAATCTGGGAAAGAGAACATAATGAGTTAAACGGAAACAAAGGATCAAATTAATGTATTAGAACAATGTTGAAAGATTATGATAAAATAGGCATAAACATCGAACTGAACGGCGGTTCTAAAATATGTAAACAAAAGAGCTCACTGAAATACAGCAGTGAGTATAGCCTTCCTTTTCGGACACTGCTTCCCTAATCTCTCTCTCTCTCTCTCTCTCTCTCTCTCTCTCTCTCTCTCTCTCTCTCTCTCTCTCTCTCTCTCCCCTTGTTTTTACCTTTATATCGTCTTCCTCAATTAATTCTTTCTTCCTTCTTCATCTGGAAAGTAGCACTAGGATTTTCTACGTCCTCCTGGAAATTTATATGGAACAAAGTTATGGTGACACCCTGGAAGAAGTTCCATTAAAACGTAAACTCCATCGCTACAGGAAGTATTCGTTATTATTATTATTATTATTATTATTATTATTATTATTATTAGCCAAGCTACAACACTAGTTGTGAAAGCAAGATGCTATAAGCCCCCAGGCTCCAACATGGAAAAATAGCCCAGCGAGGAAAGGAGACAAGGAAATAAATAAACGATATAAGTAATGAAGAATTAAAATACAATATATTAAAAAACATTAACAGCATTAAAACAGATAATTCATATATAACTATAAAAAGACTCATGTCAGCCTGCAACTTTGAACGATATGTTATTTTCTTGAGAGAGAGAGAGAGAGAGAGAGAGAGAGAGAGAGAGAGAGAGAGAGAGAGAGAGAGAGATTTTCCACTAAAAATCACGTAGTTATTAATACATAGAATCAATATGAGCAATGCTGAGATATATATATATATATATATATATATATATATATATATATATATATATATATATATATATATATATATATATATTCCACTCAAAAATCAAGTAGTTATTAAATACATAGAATCAATATGAGCAATGCTGGAATATCAACACTTGTAGAAGTCTGAAAGACAGTTATTTAAATATCTTAGAGAAGAAGAAGAAGAAGAAGAAGAGGAATTTGAGCCCGGTGGCAAACAATACCGTAGACACATCATCAGGAAATAGACACTGGAATAGTTGGTAAAGTTTTCCTGGATGCCTCCTCAGTAACTCAGTTACCCGTGTTCTACTCAGGCAGATAGACTCCGTTTTTTATCTCTCTCTCTCTCGTTGGTGAAGAGTTACTCTATTAAAAACAACAGTGGTGATAAAATGTTATAGTGCATCTTTAAGGGGGTAATATGCGTATGATTTTATTCGTATCGAGTGTGTTTATGTCTTGTTATTAGTTTGCAATGACCATGTGTATATAACTAGCTCTTTCTTTCTCAAGTATATACACATACACTCCTAAATACACAAGTGTGTATATATATATATATATATATATATATATATATATATATATATATATATATATATATATAGTATATAATGAAACTAAGTGTCTGGAACAGACTTTTCGCTGATCAATTTTAATAATTATACAGTTTAGAGGTTTAAATGTCACTCATGAATGGCAGGGGCAAGGAACAGTGACAGTGCCCTATCAAGCAGGACAATGCCCTAAAGACTGACCATATATGCATATGATCAGCACCCAAGGCCCCTCTCCACCCAAGCTAGGACCAAGGAGGGCCAGGCAATGGCTGCTGATGACTCAGCATATAGACCTATAGGTAACCTGAAACCCGCCATCCTTGGCTCACAAGGATGGTGAGGTTGCAGCCATCAAAGGAACTAACGAGTTTCAGTACAATACATCGATACCACACTTAGGTTGGTAGTGCTTATTACCTCCGCCAACAAAGTTGGAAGGAGGTTATGTTTTCGCCCCTGATTATGTGTTTGTTTTTGTGTTTATTTGCGAACAGCTTTCTGACCACAATTTTAATCGCAGAGTAATAAAACTTGCAGGTATCAACTGTTATGTAAAAAGCTGTAAATTATCGAATTTTGAAAGGTTAGGGTCAAAGGTCAAGGTCACGATTAAGCAAAATGTCCAATTCACGTAATCAGCTATAAATTTGGACATCATGGTCAAACTGGCTTCAAATTTGGTTCCTATTTGAGTGTATGAAAATCCACACCAATTAATACATGTTAAGGTCAAAGGTCAAGGTCAAGGTTAATCAAAAGGTCGGGAAATATGCTGCCATGGTGGTGGTCTGCGCTCTAATGAGTGCTCCTCTAGTTTATCATGCATGTAGCCTATATATATATATATATATATATATATATATATATATATATATATATATATATATATATATATATATATATACACACACACATATATATATATATATATATATATATATATATATATATATATATATATATATATATATATATATATATATATATATATATGTCCTTCATTTTCCCTTCACTTTCAGGCATCAATGCTGACATTGTTCAAAGTTATCATTTGTGTACTTAGCAAAACAGACATTCAGTGCAAATTGACTTTCAAACATTGCCTTTTTTTTTTTTTAAATTGTCATCATCGAGTATAAGTGAATTTATTTTGGCATTAAAAATAAGATAAAATGGCAACTGTAAATAGATAAATATGATAAACATGAGAAACAAAGTGAGGAAATTATAATAAAAACTGGACACATCAGAATGTGAAAATGTGAAAATCAGAGACTGAAAACATTTTCGTTGCTCAAACTTTTATAATCAGATCTTAAACTTTTATGATCAATTAGATTATTATTATTATTATTATTATTATTATTATTATTATTATTATTATTATTATTATTATTATCAATGGCTAAGCTACAACTGTAGTTGGAAAAGCAGGATAATAAGCCCAGGGGCTCCAACTGAGAAAATCACCCAGTGAGGAAAGGAAACGAGGAAAAAATAAAATAAAAATAATCAAAATGATATCACGCGTCCGATGCTTACTATTTGCTACAGCCGTTATCTCGACATTTTGTGTTTTATATTCTCACAATAAATTAATTCAAACCACAAAGAGAAATCGTGGTTATGAAAGGAAACCGGGTTCCCCTTTCATGGTGGCTGGAAGTCCTTCTCTCGAATCACCATTAGTTATAGTGGTCTGCTCGCCGTATGGAAACGGTACTTACGAATTGCAAGAACAGTCTCTCCCTGGAAACTCGACGAATCATTCTAAATCATCCGGTGGTGCGAGGTTCGAAAACGAAGACACTCTCGCGGAACTGAGGAAATCCTGGACTAGACAGTCGCAGCAGACGATAACGATGGTCAAAACTTTGCTTTACTTCAGTAAATCTTCAAAATGGAGGATCATAGTAATTTCAGACAGCGAGAGGTCGTTTCAGAAATTAGTCAGCATGACAGAGGCCTTCCCAGATAGTGAGCGACGTAGATTAATATTGGAATATAAAGCTTTGTGGTTCCCGCCAGACTACCCAGAGCTTCGAAATCACTGGAGGCCGTGCGCTTGGGCTAAACAGTTTCTGGCCGAAACTCTCCCAGAGGAAGACGCTGTGATATACGTAGACAGTGACCTGCTGTTTCTGGGCCCAGCCGAAGAGCTGTGGTGGCTCTTGAAATCGATGGGAATCGAACAAACGATTGCTTTGGCACCAGAACCTTTCTATCAGATGGAGAAGGAAGCCTTTCCTTACGCCGGCCGTGTGGGACTCAACACAGGCGTCATGGCGGTTAACCTAACTAAGGCAAGGAGACTTCCAGGTGGTGGTATAGGGAGTGCCATCTTGGCCGAGGGGCACATAAATCCAGAGCCGCGTCACGACCAAGACGCCCTCAACCATTTCTTAAAGAACAAGGCACATCTCCTGATGGAGGTCACCTCCAGGTGGAACTTTTTGCCCTCGTCTTGCATGAGGAAGGCTCCGCCTTGTCCGGATTGTTACTCAGCTGGGATTGTTGTGCTTCATGGAGCAGATATGAGTTTCTACAGACCAGTGGATGCCAAGTTCAATGTGAGTATTTTTATGAATAACTTGTTTTCCACTCCCCATTACCTCAAACACACCTTTGACTCTCTTTGTCTTTTCTTATTAATATATGAAAGATCTATTTTAATGTTGGTATTGTTCTTAAAATATTTCATTTCAATTGTTCATTACTTCTCCACTCCCCTTTACCTCCAACACACCTTCGACTCTCCATCTTTGTCTTTTCTAATTGATATATGAAAGATCTATTTTAGTGCTGTTACTGTTCTTAAAATATTTTATCTTATTTCAATTGTTCATTACTTCTCTTGTGGTTTATTTATTTCCTTGGTTCCTTTCCTCACTGAGCTATTTTTCCCTGTTGGGGCCCCTTGCGCTTATAGTATCCTTCTTTTCCAACTAGGGTTGTGGCTTACTAGCTAAGCCACAACCCTAGTTTGAAAAGCAGGATGCTAAAAGCGCAAGGGCTCCAACAGAAAAAATAGCCCATGAGGAAAGGAAATTAGGAAATAAATAAACTACAAGGAAAGTAATGAACAATTGAACTAAAATATTTCAAGAACAGTAAAAACATTAAAAGAGAGCAGTGACATCTAAACTAGTTGAGCAATGACATCTTTTCCTCTCCTGCAGGTGATGTACTCCACTCTCCTGCACGCAGCCATCGACGTCAACCCCGAAGAGCTATACGGGAAGCTCTCTGGCCAGCTCGCCCTCACAGACACCATTAAACTACCTTACCCTTGCAGCAGCTACAAAGACATCAACGAAGCTCTCACTCTCAGATTGGCAGATGAGGCTGTTGAATCTGTTCTCAGGAAGAAAACTGCAGCTAACGTCGTCAGTAAAATCGATTGAATATGCTCCATATATTTGCTAATATGATCATGTCACTGCTAGTGGTGAGTTCAACAAAACCTCTGGTGTAACAATATCAAGGGCACAGAAATCCTAGCTTGTTGATAATCATTGAGAAACTCTCATCTGAAACCTTTCCAATGAATATAAACTTGTTATGGTTTGGGTGATTTTAAAAGATGCTTACTTCTTACAAATATTAAGTCACCAATGGCACAGAAAGGGTTAAAAGGATAAGAGAGAACTTACTTTTTACAAATATTAAGTCACCAATGGCACTGAAAGGGTTAAAAGGGGAAGAGAGAACTTACTTCTTACAAATATTAAGTCACCAATGGCACTGAAAGGGTTAAAAGGGGAAGAGAGAACTTACTTCTTACAAATATTAAGTCACCAATGGCACTGAGAGGGTTAAAAGGGAAAGAGTGAACTTACTTTTTACAAATACTAAGTCACCAATGGCACTGAAAGGGTTAAAAGGGAAAGATTGAACTTACTTTTTTACAAATACAAAGTCACCAATGGCACTAAAAGGGTTAAAAGGGAAAGAGTGAACTTACTTTTTACAAATACTAAGTCATCAATGGCACTGAGAGAGTTAAAAGGGAAAGAATGAATCTTGTATTGATTCTTCACGAATCTATCATTAATGGCAAGAAGAAACTCCAGGATATTTTCATTTGTTGAATATTTTAAGAGTACTTTGAAGGACATCTTTTCACTTAGTAGTATAAATCCTTAAATCTCGACCCTGTCTAGAGCAGTGTTTCCCAACCCTGGGGTAAATTACCCCAGTGGGGTAATGGACCCGTATTTTTGGGGTAAATTACCCCAGTGGGGTAACGGACCCGTATATTTGGGGTAAATTACCCCAGTGGGGTAACGGACCCGTATTTTTGGGGTAAATTACCCCAGTGGGGTAATGGACCCGTATTTTTGGGGTAAATTACCCTAGTGGGGTAATGGACCCGTATTTTTGGGGTAATCAAGATGTTCTGAAATTGTTATTCACATTCCCATAAATATTGCAAAATTTTCCATTTTAATTTAAAATGGAAAAGTTTGCATATGTTTTGGATCCTTAACTATAAGCAGCCAATAGCGGGCTACATGATCCATACAGTTCATCAGGTGGCTGCAAAAAAAAAAAAAAAAAAAAAAAAAAAAAAAAAAAAAATCCGATGTTACCGGGTATATGTTCAATGGGGTCATTGATTAGTTGGAAATAAAATTTTGGGGTCATCATTTAAAAAAAGGTTGGGAAACACCACTCTAGATACTCTAGCACAATCAAATATAATTGAGGGCAGGCTCCAGAAAACTGCCTTCCAAAATAAATACATATTTCCACGTATAAGACGACCTCTGGATAAGACGAGATAGGCTATTAGGACAGATTTCAGCCAAATCAGGTCATATCTATTGTATAAGACGACTGGTGAATTACAAAACCACCTGTGTATACGTTAGTTTTTGCTGCATCCTTAAAAATAAAAAAAATAAATCAAATAAAGGCGAATTTACATCAATGTTTTTTTTTTTTTTTTTTTTTTTTTTTTTTTATAGAAACTATCGTTTTGTTTATGTTACATCACCGATCGTATTCAAGTCATAACTACGGGTACCAAGAGCTTTTAAACAGATGATGTTATTACAAACATTTTACGAACATTATCCTTAGAATTTTTTTTTTTTAAATAGAAACTATTGTTTTGATTACGTTACATCACCGATCGTATTCCAGTCATAACTACGGGTACCAAGAGCTTTTAAATAGATGATGTTATTACAAATATTTTACGTACATTATCCCTAGAAATTCACATGTCACATAATAGGAAAACCACTTTGATTGCGTTTAGCATACCATGACAGACTACCACTAATGGCAGTATGATAATTTACAAATATTTTACGGATTATATAATTGTTCTGAACTGTTGCAAACGATATTGTTCATTCCCTTTTCAAAATATTATCCTAATTTCAGTTCTAAGTCACTTTAATTTCTTATAAAATTCTACCTACATCAATAATGGGGTCATCAGCAAAATAAGATTAAAAGAAGAAAGGAAGAAGCTGGTTTTAAGTTAGAAGTTACACAAGCAGCTAAGGAATCGAAAAATTGTGGCGCTGATGTAACGTTCGATGTGACAGAGAAAATGGCGAGAATTTTATTGAGAAATAAAAGGTTCTCCGAAATCCAAAATTGTTTCATTTAGCCCCAAAATCATTATGGATTTTTAATTAAAAACTAGTATTATGCTAATCTTAAATGTTATCACTACCATCATTACCATTGCCATTAAAATTATCTAAATGGTTAGAGAAAGAGAAAGAAATAGGTTGCTGAGAACGCAACCAACGAGCAATGTTTACTGTTTACATTTTGTCTCGGATGGACTCGCGTAGATAAAAGTTGATTTCATTGTTGATATAGAATGTTTCCTTTAATAGGATATTTATCGTGAATATTTACCAATAATATATAAAATTATTATTATAAAATAGGTAAGTATGGCTTGGTAACCTTTAAGGGTAGAAGAGACTCTTCAGCTATGGTAAGAAGCTCTTCTAGGAGGACACTCCAAAATCAAACCATTGTTCTCTGGTCTTGGGTAGTGCCATAGGCTCTGTACCATGGTCTTCCACTGTCTTGGGTTAGAGCTCTCTTGCTTGAGGGTACACTCGGGCATGCTATTCTATCTTATTTCTCTTTCTTTTGTTTTCTTAAAGTTTTTATAGTTTATATAGGAAATATCTATTTTGATGTTATTCTTAAAATATTTTATTTTTTCTTGTTTCCTTTCCTCACTGGGCTATTTTTCCTGTTGGAGCCCTTGGGCTTATAGCATCCTGCTTTTCCAACTAGGGCTGTAGCTTAATAATAATAATAATAATAATAATAATAATAATAATAATAATAATAATAATAAAAATAAAAATAATAATAATAATAATAATAATAATAATAATAATAATAATAATAATACGTCGGTTAGCATACCGAGGGCTAGGCTTAGACTAGCCCACAAATTATCATCACTTAGAACATAATGTGTGATTTTCCGATAAGTTTTATAAGTGTTCTGTTAAGTAACTCTCATTAGCATTTCATTAGAGAAAGAGTTTTTATGTTTTAAGGTACTATTCCATGATATTATCTCAACTCAGCGCTCAAGAAATGGATCTTAAAATAAATCTACATTATCTGGGAGCATGGAGTGAACCAGACTCATATACATAATGTAAATTTTCACTTCTGTAGATCTAAACTGAGAGAGAGAGAGAGAGAGAGAGAGAGAGAGAGAGAGAGAGAGAGAGAGAGAGAGAGAGAGAGAGAGAGAGAGAGAGAGAGAGCAGCAAAAAAACCCTTACTATCATTTCAGAAACATTGCTTTAATAAAGAAGTAACTGGATGAAAATTCTGTAAAGAAACTGGTAATATACTGTGTTATTACCAGGATTGACGACTGCAACGCCATCTACCACAATCTACCCAAAGTGAAACTTAGGAAATTACAAAACATAATAAAAAGAGGAGCAAGATTTTTCATAATTCTGACCATCCTTTACATTCAGATCTCCCTGGACAATTCTATCCTTTTCGTAATACTAGGCAGGCAGTTAATTCTAATAGCCAGGCCTTCTCCATCATGAGGCTCAGTACTACACAGTATTCTAGAAGTTTTATTCCAGCTGTTACCAAGTTGTGGAATGATCTTCTTAATGGGGTAGTTGAATCGGCAGAACTTCAAAAGTTCAAAGTTGCAGCAAATGTTTTTATGTTGAACAGGGTGACACGAGTCTTTTTATAGTTTATAAATAACATATCTGTTTTGACGTTGTTACTCGTTTTAGAATGATTTATTGTTAATTTTTTCTCATATCGTTTATTTATTTCCTTATTTCCTTTCCTCACGGCTACTTTTCCCTATTGGAGCCCTTGGGCTTATACTATCTTGCTTTTCCAACTTGACTAGAAATAATAATAATAATAAGAAAAGTGATGGACTCTTAAGGAGGCAGGATGCAACCTGAAACCCTACACTATAAATACCACCCAGTCGAGAGAGAGAGAGAGAGAGAGAGAGAGAGAGAGAGAGATAAATAATAATAATAATAATAATAATGATAATAATAATAATAATAACAAAATTTGAAACAGAAAAAATCTTATATATTTCCGTCTCTCCCAATGCACGTCTTCACACACTATATGAATCAAGAGAAGCACTGTATATAATTACCCTTAAACTTGGGAGAAGAATATTGCCCGTATGTACTAAGAAAACAGGATCACAGCATCAATTATCTCTCGTGGTTGACAGGGCTCTTGGGTGAATAGTAAAAGAGGCAAGTTTTGTAAACATCACACGCACTTGATCGCTCCTCGTGACCTGTCTGTGATTGTGTTACTTGACACTACCTTTTTTTTTTTTTTTTTTTTTTTGTAATGTCAAGAAAATTCTTTTGTTTCAGCTTTCAAAATAATGGTAATTCTTCTTTTTTTTTTCTTTTGTCAAGCAAATTCTTTTGTTTCAGCTATCAAAATAATGATAATTCAACTAAAATTATGCTTACAAAGATATAGAATTTTCAAGGCTCAATTTTTGTAATGTCAACTAAAAGTTGGTTTACAAAAATATAGAAAATTCGAGGAAATTCTTGTTTTGTTTCAGCTTTCAAAATAATGGTAATTCAACTAATATTTTTCTTACAAAAATATAAAATATTCAAGGCTCAATTTTTGTAATGTCAACTAAAAGTTGGCTTACAAAAATATAGAAAATTCGAAGAAATTCTTGTTTTGTTTCAGCTTTCAAAATAATGGTAATTCAACTAAAATTTTGCTTACAAAAATATAAAATATTCAAGGCTCAATTTTTGTAATGTCAACTAAAAGTTGGCTTACAAAAATATAGAAAATTCGAAGAAATTCTTGTTTTGTTTCAGCTTTCAAAATAATGGTAATTCAACTAATATTTTTCTTACAAAAATATAGGATTTTCAAGGCTCAATTTTTGTAATGTCGACTAAAAGTTGGCTTACAAAAAAATAGAATTTTCAAGGCTCAATTTTTGTAATGTCAACAAAAAATTGGATTACAAAATATAGAATTTTAAAGGCTCAATTTTTGTAATGTCAACTACAAGTTGGCTTACAAAAATATAGAAAATTCGAAGAAATTCTTGTTTTGTTTCAGCTTTCAAAATAATGGTAATTCAACTAAAATTTTGCTTATAAAATATAGAATTTTCAAGGCTCAATTTTTGTAATGTCAACTAAAAGTTGGTTTAGAAAAATAGAGAAAATTCGAGGAAATTCTTGTTTTGTTTCAGCTTTCAAAATAATGGTAATTCAACTGAAATTTTGCTTACAAAAATATAGAATTTTCAAGGCCCAATTTTTGTAATGTCAACTAAAAGTTGGTTTACAAAAATGTAGAAAATTCGAGGAAATTCTTGTTTTGTTTCAGCTTTCAAAATAATGGTAATTCAACTAAAATTTTGCTTACAAAAATACAAAATATTCGACAAGGTTCAATTTTTTTTGTAGGCTTGAATGTATGGAATTCTTCTTGTTTCATTTTTAAATGACTTTAATGTTTTGTTATAAAGGCTTACTAATTTTTCGCTTGCTGCCATCATCATCATCATCATCATCATCATCATCATTATTATTATTATTATTATTATTATTATTATTATTATTATTATTAGCTAAGCTACAACCCTAGTTGGAAAAGCAGGATGATATAAGCCCAAGGCCTCCAACAGGGAAAAAATAGCCCAGTGATGAAAGGAAAAAAGGATATGAATAAAGTACAGGAAGAAGTAATGAACAATTGAAATAAAATATTTTAAGAACAATAACAAAATTAAAATGTGTCTTTCATATAAAAACTACAAAAATTAAAAAAAACAAGAGGAGGAGAAATTAGATAGAATAGTGTGCCCACGTGTACCCTCAAGCAAGAGAACTCTATCCAAAGCCATTAGAAGACCATGGTACAGAGGCTATGGCACTACCAAATTTCCGACAATGAATCGAGGCTGCATTGCTCCTTTGTGAAAAACTACGTAAAGAAAATGGGTTTAAAGAAAATAAGCCTACGGGATTGCACAGCTTTTTTGAGGAAATGGATTTTTTTTTTTTTTTTAAATTGTGATGCGGTGACGCGAGATGTTTTTTGAAAGGGGGGTTGGGTGGAAAGTATATTACTTTTAAACAAAACTTCTAAAAAAGTTAATTATTTTAATTATTAAAGGCGCTAAAACCAAAAAACCTGCAGTGGTGTACGCAATATTGTTATATTTTCAGATACTCAAAAGCAAGAAGTTTCAATAAAATCCCGTGTTCCAGAGGATACTAAACCAACTCTTGTGTATTTTTTAATCAAAGTAACAACTTAACAGCAAGTCACCAGATTTAAAGAAGATAGAATTCCTTATTTAGAAGACAGTTGATAATCTTCAAATCCATTAAGCCAGTCACAACTATAATATATTTGGAATAATAATCTTGAAATCCATTAAGCCAATCAACAACTATGCTTTTAATAATTTTGGAAATCCTTTAACCCAATCAACAACTATGGTTTTAATATTAACCTTCCTTTAAGCCAATCTAAAACTATGGTTTTAATAATCTTGAAATCCTTTAAGCCAATCAACAACTATGGTTTTAATATTAACCTTCCTTTAAGCCAATCTAAAACTATGGTTTTAATAATCTTGAAATCCTTTAAGCCAATCAACAACTATGGTTTTAATAATAACCTTCCTTTAAGCCAATCTAAAACTATGGTTTTAATAATCTTGAAATCCTTTAAGCCAATCAACAATTATGGTTTTAATAATAACCTTCCATTAAGCCAATCAACAACTATAGTTTTAATAATAACCTTCCATTAAGCCAATCAATAACTATGGTTTTAATAGTAACCTTCCATTAAGCCAATCAACAACTATGGTTTTAATAATCTTGAAATCCTTTAACCCAATCAACAACTATAGTTTTAATAATAACCTTCCATTAAGCCAATCAATAACTATGGTTTTAATAGTAACCTTCCATTAAGCCAATCTAAAACTATGGTTTTAATAGTAACCTTCCATTAAGCCAATCAACAACTATGGTTTTAATAATCTTGAAATCCTTTAACCCAATCAACAACTATGGTTTTAATAATAACCTTCCATTAAGCCAATCAACAACTATGGTTTTAATAATCGTGAAATCCTTTAAGCCAATCAACAACTATGGTTTTAATAATAACCTTACATTGAGCCAATCAACAACTATGGCTTTCATAATAACCTGGAAATCCATTAAGCCAATCAACAATTATGGTTTTAATAATAACCTTCCATTAAGCCAATCAACAACTATGGTTTTAATAATCGTGAAATCCTTTAAGCCAATCAACAACTATGGTTTTAATAATAACCTTACATTGAGCCAATCAACAACTATGGCTTTCATAATAACCTGGAAATCCATTAAGCCAATCAACAATTATGGTTTTAATAATAACCTTCCATTAAGCCAATCAACAACTATGGTTTTAATAATCGTGAAATCCTTTAAGCCAATCAATAACTATGGTTTTAATAATAACCTTCCAATAAGCCAAGCAACAACTATAGTTTTAATAATCTTGAAATCCATTAAGCCAATCAACAACTATGGTTTTAATAATAACCTTCCATTAAGCCAATCAACAACTATGGTTTTAATAATCGTGAAATCCTTTAAGCCAATCAACAACTATGGTTTTAATAATAACCTTCCAATAAGCCAATCAACAACTATAGTTTTAATAATCTTGAAATCCATTAAGCCAATCAACAACTATGGTTTTAATAATAACCTTCCATTAAGCCAATCAACAACTATGGTTTTAATAATCGTGAAATCCTTTAAGCCAATCAACAACTATGGTTTTAATAATAACCTTCCAATAAGCCAATCAACAACTATAGTTTTAATAATCTTGAAATCCATTAAGCCAATCAACAATTATGGTTTTAATAATAACCTTCCATTAAGCCAATCAACAACTATGGTTTTAATAATCTTGAAATCCATTAAGCCAATCAACAACTATGGTTTTAATAATCTTGAAATCCTTTAAGCCAATCAACAACTATGGTTTTAATAATCTTGAAATCCATTAAGCCAATCAACAACTATGATTTTAATAACCTTGAAATCCTTTAAGCCAATCAACAACTATGGTTTTAATAATAACCTTCCATTGAGCCAATCAACAACTATGGCTTTCATAATAACCTTGAAATCCACTAAGCCAATCACCACCTATCTTTTCAATATTCATGCTAGTAGACTAATTTAATTTTGTAAAATAATAGATAAATAACAATATTCTAATAATTGTGGCTATTGTCTTGGCCTCTAGAGCCTCCATATATCAGGAAAAGAGGCTCAATCATCGTTTTTAAGATGGTGTAGGCCTTACAGATGACATTATTATCTATACTTTGAGAGAATGTTATGTGCTTATTCATAGTGAATGTTAGCAGGATATTTCAAGAACAGGCAGACAGAATTCTTGAACACTAAATAAAAAAACATTCACTATACTTGATTTTTTTTAATGAGGCGCATTTGTACCGACTCGCAGTGGTGCTCTTTTAGCTCGGAAAAGTTTCCTGATCGCTGATTGGTTAGAATTATCTTGTTCAACCAATCAGCGATCAGGAAACTTTTCCGAGCTAAAAGGACCCCCCTTGCGAGTCGGTGCAAATCTGCTTCACTAAAAAGAATTGACTATAGGTGATCCTTTTAGCAGGAATTCGAGGAGACTTTGAACAATTGTCTCCACACAGAAAACATCTAATTACCTCCATGAGACGTGGTAAGCTTCTAACCAAAATTGTTTTATATATATATATATATATATATATATATATATATATATATATATATATATATAATCTGCTCACTTTCTACACCATATATCCATACTATCTTTCATACTGTCTTTCTGTTGTTGTTGTTTTTTTTTCTTTTTCCAGGTTCACTAATATTTTGGCATTCTTACTACACCTGCGGTTTATGGATGAAAGTAACAGTGACTTGTAATGTTTTTCTTTGAAGACATCCAATATTGTGGGAAACGGCATTATAGTGAAATTAAAGAATGCACGCACACACACACATATATATACATATATATATGTATAATATATATATATATATATATATATATATATATATATACACAGTTATATATATATGTATATATATTTATATATATATACATATATATATATATATATATATATATATATATATATATATATATATATATATACCCCTTTAGCAACGAAATGCCCAGTGAGAAATAGTCTAATCAAAAAGAAAATGCAAGATATAAAGGCGAACATAGGTGCACCATCCACTACGAATACCGGTACAAGTCACGCCCAAAGTAACAGCTACGGTCAGACTAAAGCAAACAGCCTTCTAAACAATATACAAGAAGACACAGGAATTCCGGCAATAACAAATAAAGCAATA
>NC_090735.1:126835886-126843386 GCF_036898095.1 Palaemon carinicauda | reverse complement strand
AATAATGTGCCCGAATGTACCCATTATTATTATTATTATTATTATTATTATTATTATTATTATTATTATTATTATTATTATTATTATTATTATTACTTGCTAAGCTACAACCCAAGTTGGAAAAGCAGGATGCTATAAGCCCAGGGGCCCTAAGAGGGAAAATAGCCCACTGAGGAAAGGAAACAAGGTAAAAATAGAACATTTTAAGAACAGTAACAACATTAACATAAATGTTTCCTATATAAACTATAAAAACTTTAACAAAACACGAGGAAGAGAAATTAGATAGAATAGTGGTGGCCGAGTGTACCCTCAAGCCACTTTATCCATCACTTGAAGAGCATTTGCCAAAGAAAGGAAAACCTCAAAAATATTAAGAATATCACACCTAATTTTAATGACTGGGAAGAAGGATCATTTGATGCCCTAAGCCCTGTTACTGACCATCTCTTAGATTACACTCCTCAAACACTTGAATCAAATAGTATATATAGGAAATATATATTTCGGTGTTGCTGCTGTTCTGAAAATATTCTATTTTTCCTTGCTTTCTTTCCTCACTGGGCTATTTTCCTAGTTGGGGCTACAGGGATTATAGCATCCTGCTTTTCCAACTAGGGTTGTAGCTTAGCAAGTGATAATAATAATAATAATAATAATAATAATAATAATTAAGGAAATATTTATTTAGGTGTTGCTGTTCTTAAAATATTTCATTTTTCCTCGTTTACTTTCCTCACTGGGCTATTTTCCTAGTTTGGGCCACTGGGCTTATAGCATCCTTCTTTTCCAACTAGGGTTATAGCTTAGCAAGTAATAATAATGATAGTATAAATGAGCGTTTTTTGATTGCAGTATATTATAGAAAACGGACTTAATAGTAATGATTTTATTACTTTCATTGTTCTATCTTAAAGGGGGATCATGAAATACTCTGGGTCAGAAAAAATGCATGAAATCAAAAGAATTTGAATAAAGTCTTACAAACATTATTTTGCGAGTTTCGATTACACATTTTATATCAGGAATATCCCCTATATAATAAAGAGCAAGGTATATATACATATACATATACATATATATATATGTATATATATATATATATATATATATATATATATACACATATATATACATATATATATATATATATTTATATATATACATATATATATATATATATATATATATATATATATATATATATATATATATATACATATATATATATACATATATATATAATATATATATACATATATATACACATATATATACATATATATATACATATATATACACATATATATATATATACATATATACATATATATATATATATATATATATATATATATATATATATATATATATATATTCCCTTCCGGTCACGCTGAGTGGCAACCACTCGGAAAACTACCGTGCTGTAGTTAAAAAAAAAAGGGAGGGGAGAGAGGGTTGAATCTGTGTATGTGCGTATATATACCTAACTAAATATTTAGCCACCATTTTTGACGGATCACGTACACCAGCAAGACAATAATATTCTACCTATTACAGTTCTGAATGGCCACAGTTTAGTAATACGTCCTTATATGATAGAGACGACTGGCGAAATCTAAACGAGGCCCTTTGCGTCAATAGGCGTAAGAGGAGATGATGATGATGATGATGATGAGGATGATGATATGATGATGGTAATTATCTAGTAAGAATTAAGTTTGGCGTATAATGCTTATACGCCGTATACATGAAATGATTTTGAGATATTAATAATAATATTATTATTATTATTATTATTATCAGCTAAGCTACAAAAAGCAGGATGCTATAAGCCCAGGGGTCCCAACAGGTAAAATAGCCCAGTGAGGAAAGGAAAAAAGGAAAAATAAAATATCTTGAGAACAGTACCAACATTAAAATAAATATTTCCTATATAAAATATAAACACTTTATTATTATTATTATTATTATTATTATTATTATTATTAACCAAACTACAACCCTAGTTGGAAAAGCAAGATGCTATAAGCCCAAGGGGTCCAATAGTGAAAAATAGCCCAGTGAGGAAAGGAAATAAGGAAATAAATAAACGATGAGAACAAATTAACAATAAATCATTCTAAAAACAGTAACAACGTCAAAACAGATATGTCATAAGTAAACTATTAACAACGTCAAAACAGATATGTCATAAGTAAACTATTAACAACGTCAAAAACAGATATGTCATACATAAACTATAAAAAGACTCATGTCAGCCTGGTCAACATGAAAACATTTGCTGCAACTTTGAACTTTTGAAGTTCTACTGATTCAACCACTCGATTAGGAAGATCATTCCACAACTTGGTAACAGCTGGAATAAACTTCTAGAATACTGTGTAGCATTGAGCCTCATGATGGAGAAGGCCTTGGCTATTAGATATGTCGATATAGAAAATAGTTTATTGTTACTAATCATTTAAGTCAATCCTATTTTTCCCTTGATGTACAGACACTCATTTGTCACTCATATAAGTTGATGGATGTCCGGGTGTTTGAGAGATTTCCATTTCACCTACTTCTGGACGACAGGTGTATGGGAGCGCGAAACCGTTCAAATATTCAACTACCTATTGCAGTGTTTCCCAACCCCTGGGTAAATTACCCCAGTGGGGTAATGGACCCGTATTTTTGGGGTAATCAAGATGTTCTGAAATTGAGCTATTCACATTCCCATAATTATTGCCATAATTCATACACAAAATCTGCAATAATTATTCTATAGGAAAACTCAATAATTTTAACATTGCTGTACAATAATTTGGTCCTTAACTATAAGCAGCCAATAGCGGGCTGCATGATCCATACATTTCGTCAGGTGGCTGCAAAAACACATCCGATGTTACTGGGTATATGTTCAATGGGGTAATTGATTAGTTGGAAATAAAATTTTGGGGTAATCATTTAAAAAAGGTTGGGAAACACTGACCTATTGGTATTACCAGACACCTGTCGTCCAGAAAGGGGTGAAATGGAAATCTCTCTTAAACACATGGACATCCATCAACTTATATGAGTGACTGTACTTGCCCTATTCCCTTGCATTAGGCAGCTGTTGTGTGGCAGTCGAGCGCCAAGTAAAGTCTATTGTTGGGCGTATTTATTCTTAGTCTGTCTTTTTCCGCATTTATATTTCTAACTTATTTACACAATGGGCGCGAACGTGGGCGTGAATTAGAATGTTTTTGGGTGGAACGTGGCCACGGGCCGTGTGACAGACTGGCCAAGAAACGGGGACATTAAACTTGTAAGATTATTATTATTAAGGAGAGAGAGAGAGAGAGAGAGAGAGAGAGAGAGAGAGATTCGCCGACTGTACAGTTTCCTTTTCCCTTGATGAAATTATTATTATTATTATTATTATTATTATTATTATAATTACTATTATTCTTATCATCATTATTAAGTAGAGAGAGAGAGAGAGAGAGAGAGAGAGAGAGAGAGAGAGAGAGAGAGAGAGAGAGAGAGAGAGAGAGTAACACTCGTACCGACATACAGTTTCCTTCTATCGTGATGAAAATATTATTATTATTAATAGCCCAGTGAGGAAATAAAACAAGGAAATAAATAAACTAAAATAGAAGTAATGAATTATTAAAATATTTTAAGAACAGTAACAACATTAAAACAGATCTTTTTATATATAAACTATAAAGAAAGAGACTTATATTAGCCTGTTCAACATCAAAACATTCGCGGAAAAGTTTAATTTTTTGAAGTTTTAAGTAAATATTAACTATTCTAAAATGAAATCACACCGAATGTGACATGACTAGAAGGCTTATTTAAGTGTAAATTGGCATTCAAACGGTCGAACTGTACGTCGAACCAGGTCGTCGAACCTGTTTATCAAACGGTTCGGAGAGGTGGAATCAGCCACAAATGCATAAGGTTTGTAGACAATTTAACCCACAAAAGTCAGGCGAGAACAGACTTACTTTGTTCGACGAACGTGTTCGACAACCAAATACCCCCATTCACACGTTCGAACATCACTAAGTGTAAATTTGGGTTCAAACGGTCGAACTGTACGTCGAACCAGGTTGTCGAACCTGTTCATCAAACAGTTTGAAAGAGGTGGAATCAGCCACAAATACATAAGGTTTGTAGTCAATTTAACCACGCCCACAAAAGTCAAGCGAGAACAGACTTTCTTCGTTCGACGAACGTGTTCGACAACCAAATACCCCCATTCACACGTTCGAACATTACTTCAAACACTTGTTTATCGAACCGCTGGGTCGATTAAACGATCGAACAGTTCGTCGAACCAGGTTGTCGAACTTGTTTATCAAATGCATAAGGTTTGTAGACAATTTAACCACGCCCACATAAGTCAGACGAGAAAAGACTATCTTCGTTCGACGAACGTGTTCGACAACCAAATACCCCCATTCACACGTTCGAACATCACTTCAAACACTCGTTTGTCGAACCGCTGGGTCGATTAAACGATCGAACAGTTCGTCGAACCAGGTTGTCGAACCTGTTTATCAAATGCATAAGGTTTGTAGACAATTTAACCACGCCCACAAAAGTCAGGCGAGAACAGACTTTCTTCGTGTTCGACAACCAAATACCCCCTTTCAAACACTTGTTTGTCGAACCACTGGGTCGATTATTATCAGACTCCCTTTAAGAAATCTCTCCGAAGACGCTGTACCCACAGAACGACTCCTCGCTAGTGTGTGTGACGTCACTCAGGAATGTCTCACGTGTTGTTCGCTTTTCCTTTTGTTTCTATTTGGCTCGGCCTCTCTCTCTCTCTCTCTCTCTCTCTCTCTCTCTCTCTCTCTCTCTCTCTCTCTCTCTCTCTCTCTCTCTCTCTCTCTCACAAACACCTTTTACTTTATTTTATTGCAAACTATATGCTTTTAAGTAGAGAGAGGAGAGAGAGAGAGAGAGAGAGAGAGAGAGAGAGAGAGAGAGAGAGAGAGAGAGAGAGAAAGAGAGAGTTTCCTTTTATCTTGATGAAAATATTCTTTCAATCAATTGCCATTTCCCCTACATAATAAAGAGTAAGTATCTGATTATATATATATATATATATATATATATATATATATATATATATATATATATATTATTATATATATATATATATTCCTCAAGTAGGGAAGAGAGGGAATAGTCATACGTTGGTGATTAGGGGGGGGGGTTGCATGCGCATGTATGTGTGCAAATCTCTACCTTAAAATTTAGCCGTCATATTTTTATAGTCTATTCAGATGAAGGGAAGATTGTTGCAAAATTGAAAGAACAAATATCGTCTGCAAACACTGTGTATTAAAATGTGTACGTTTAAAAAAACTCAGATAATTTCTATGAAAGAAAGAGTATCGTCTAAAACATTGTATTAAAATGTGTACGTTTAAAAAAACTCACATAATTTCTATGAAAGAACGGATATCGTCTAAAACACTGTATTAAAATGTGCCTGTTCAAAAAAAATATATATATATATATAATTTCTATGAAAGCGAATATTGTCTGGAAACACTGTGTATTGAAATATGTACATTTAAAACAAAACTCATATTTTCCAGATCTAAGATAAATTCATTCCTTTTTAAATTGTCCATATTTTTTTCTATTAATTTCTACGTCTAAGATAAATTCCCTCCTTTTTAAATTGCCCCTATTTTTTTTTTCATTAATTTCTACGTCTATGATAAATTCCTTAATTTTCAAATTGTCCATATTTTTTTTATTAATTTCTACGTCTAAGATAAATTCCCTCTTTTTTAAATTGTCTATATTTTTTTCATTAATTTCTACGTCTATGATAAATTCCTTAATTTTCAAATTGTCCATATTTTTTTTTATTAATTTCTACGTCTAAGATAAATTCCCTCCTTTTTAAATTGTCTATATTTTTTTCATTAATTTCTACGTCTATGATAAATTCCTTAATTTTTAAATTGTTCATATTTTTCCTATTTCCACATATTGCATCAAAGTCTCCCATTATTACTCACAAGGGAGGGAATAACTTCCTAGTTTCCTTTAACTTTTAAGGTAACCTTCACCACCTAGGAAACAAATGAAGGAAGACAAATCTTGTTCTCACACAATACAAACTGGAATTGGCACCAGCGGAAACAAAAACTTGATCTTGTGAGGCAATAACTTTATCTTTTTAAGATTTGTAGTTCTTTAACGAGAAAATTATATCTTAAAACGAGTGTTTTAACTTGGCCGAAAAAAAAACACGGTAAAAATCCTGGAATAAATGTTGCCAGGCATTTACCGTTTTAAAAACGGATATATTGACGTAAAGGAGTGATATTACGGTCACCAACCCATAAAATATAATAACAAAGTAAGGTAAAATTACAGTAGTCTGTATTTTACTGAAATACGGATGAGAACAGTATATTTTTACGGTTAATTTCCGATTAAAATTACGGTTTTTTTTTAATGCTGGCAGGCATTTACCGTTTTAAAAACGAACATATTGACGTTAAGGGGTGATATTACGGTCACCAACCCGTAAAAGATAATAACAAAGTAAGGTAAAATGACGGTCGTTCAAATTTTACTGAAATACGGATGAGAACAGTATATTTTTATGAGAAATTTCCGATTAAAATTACGGTTTTTTTAACAGTGTACCATTATGCCCGAATATAAGATGCCCTTTCTGAAAGGCCATGTGTATCCATGATCAGCAAAGCTGTACTAGTCAGGGCTACCCTTACTAGGATGGTTTGTTGTGAGCGATCAGACAAAAAGTTTCCTACCATCATCAATGCGCAGTGGCCAGCGTGTTGATGAGAACTGACCAAACCCCTGACATGAATAAGGATATGTCTGAGGCCTTTGTTCCGCACTGGACTAATAACAGATGCATTTATTATTATAAAACGAACAAATTGATATCATATACTATGACATATATGTCCTGGTTAATGAATTGGTTATACTGGTGCTTTTAAATCAGTTTGTTCAGTTCTAAATGATCGCAGTGTTCCAATACCAAGAATGGGCTGTGGTGGCCGATGTGGTAACGTCCCTGACTGGTGTACGCCAGAGTGGGGTTTAAGTCAAGCTCAAACTCGTAAATTCATTTGGTCGCTGCAACCTTACCATCCTTGTGAGCTAATGATTGGGGGTTTGGGGGAGGCTATAGGTCTATCTGCTGAGTCATCAGCAGGAATTGCCTGGCCCTCCTTGGATCTAGCTTGAGTGGAGAGGGGGCTTGGACGCTAATCATATGTGTATAAGGTCAGTCTCTAGGGCACTGTCCTGCTTGATAGGGCAATGTCACTGTCCCTTGCCTCTGCCATTCATGAGTGGCCTTTAAACCTTTAAAATGTGTTTCCAATACAGTACTTAATTTGAGGTACAAGTACGTACTGTAATCACTTCGGTTGATAAACTTCGTATACAGTAGAACAGGACCCACTAAGACAATGTTTGCTCTCGGGACAAACATTTTCTCGATCTCGTTTA
>NC_090735.1:126825886-126830886 GCF_036898095.1 Palaemon carinicauda | reverse complement strand
GACCACTCCCAAAATCTAAATAAATTATCCTTCACATTATCTCATTCATTTTCATGAGATTCAGTCAAATAGTTTTAAAATTATGCGAATCAAAAACAAACAAACAGAAACATAAATAAAATAAACATACACCTATCAAAACGTAACCTTCGCAACGAACTTAGCAAAGTTAATGATAATTGATAAACTCGAGTAACGTTGAATGGACATAGCTTGGTTAAATCTGTGGTTAAAGTGCACGCTTTTCTTTTAGTCTTGGGAGAGATAGCAAGAGTGTAATAGTTAAGTTTTACAAGGTTATAGTGTTGTGTCGCATACCAAGAAAGGAGTTAGACAAGGTGCCAATTATGAGTAGTGATGTTGGCTACTTCACAGAAATGGAGGACACATATGTCCAACTACCTGTACACACACACAGCACACACACACACACAAGTCTGTGTGTATACATATATATATATATATATATATATATATATATATATATATATATATATATATATATATATATATATATATGAACAATTTTGCACATATAGACGTGTTTTTTTCATATTCAAATAAGCCATATATTTCAATACATTAAAGTCTGGATTCTCAAGGATACTTGCATGACAGTGACAGTGGCTAAATGGTAGTGTGTATGTGTGTGTATATATATATATATATATATATATATATATATATATATATACATATATGTATATATATATGTGTGTGTGTGAGTGTATGTGTATGTTATATCTCGTAAAACGTTATTATATTTCCAACCTTCATTTCAAAAGTTATCTCTCTCTCTCTCTCTCTCTCTCTCTCTCTCTCTCTCTCTCTCTCTCTCTCTCTCTCTCTCTCTCTCTCTCAAGTAGTTTCAGGCCTTGCGCAATGGACAATTGCCTTTCAAGAATGAAATGATGTTGAAGAGGGAAAGAATTAATTCTCACAATATATTGCATATAATACTTTTACTCATAATGAAGATTGTTAGTGCTGTGATCATAAGTTATTTGTACAGTTGGCCTCATTAATTCCGGCACACTGGCGTCTACTTAGCTTCCCAAGACGTGTACCGGAATTAATGGAGCCGGCTGTACTTTGTACCCTACACTTAACCGGTAGAATAATAGATTAGTGTTGTTGGACATTTAACTACACTGTAAAAAAAAAAAAAAAAAAAAAAAAAAAAAAAAAAAAAAAAAAAAAAAAACCACTGCTATTTTAAGTGGAAATTCTCAGGAGAAATATACTGTTCTCAGCCGTATTTCAGTAAAATACAGGCGACCGTCATTTTACCCTACTTTGTTATTATCTTTTACGGGTTGGTGATCGTAATATCATTCCTTTACGTCATTATGGTCGCCAACCGGTAAAAGATATTTTCAAAGTAAGGTAAAATTACAGTCGCCTGTATTTTACTGAAATACAGTTGAGTACAGTTAATTTCTGAGGAGAATTTTTCTAAAAGTGTAGAGACTGACCATACATACATACGATCAGCACACAAGCGCCCCCCCCCCCCTCTACCCAAGCTAGGACCAAGGAGGGCCAGGCAATGGCTGCTGATGACTCAGCAGATAGACCTATAAGCTCCTCCAAACCCCCAATCTTTTGCTCACATGGGTGGTGAGGTTGCAACGACCGAAAAACACTAACGAGTTTGAGCTGGACTCGAACCCCAGTCTGGCTTTCAGCAGTCAGGAACGTTACCACATCGGCCACCGAAAAAAGAGTTTTTTTTTTTTTGTGATAAAAAAAGACGAAGTGAAGTACTAAATTGGATTTGAAGCCAGTAAAGCTATGCTATAATAAAGTACAACAGCTGTGGTGAGGTTGCAACGACCGAAAAACACTAACGAGTTTGAGCTGGACTCGAACCCCAGTCTGGCTTTCAGCAGTCAGGAACGTTACCACATCGGCCACCGAAAAAAGTTTTTTTTTTTGTGATAAAAAAAGACGAAGTGAAGTACTAAATTGGATTTGAAGCCAGTAAAGCTATGCTATAATAAAGTACAACAGCTGTGGTGAGGTTGCAACGACCGAAAAACACTAACGAGTTTGAGCTGGACTCGAACCCCAGTCTGGCTTTCAGCAGTCAGGAACGTTACCACATCGGCCACCGAAAAAAGAGTTTTTTTTTTTGTGATAAAAAAAGACGAAGTGAAGTACTAAATTGGATTTGAAGCCAGTAAAGCTATGCTATAATAAAGTACAACAGCTGTGGTGAGGTTGCAACGACCGAAAAACACTAACGAGTTTGAGCGGGACTCGAACCCCAGTCTGGCGTTCACCAGTCAGGGACGTTACCACATCGGCCACCGAAACAATTTTTTTTTTTTTTGATAAAAGAGGAAGAGAAATACAAACTTCAATTTGAAGCCAGTAAAGCTATGCTATAATAAAGTACAGCTGTTCACTATTTCAGTTCAGGTTCTCTCAGACTCCTGACCCTTCTCTAGGGTCTAATTATTTATTTATTTATGTGCAAGCCAAAAGAGTTTCCTTATCATCTCGCCCTCAACTTGGGTCGGATACCTTTTGATGATTTTGGAAAGCTGTTTGTGTGTTTGTGAGCAAGTTTTCTCGAGGCAATGTAGCTCTTATTATTATTATTATTATTATTACTAGCCAAGCTACAACCCTAGTTGGAAAAGCAAGATGGTATAAGTCCAAGCACTCCAACAGGGAAAAATAGTCAAGTGAGGAAAGGAAATACGGCAATAAATAAACGATATCAGAAGTAATGAAAAAATAAAAAGAGCTAAGCTACAACCCTAGTTGGAAAAGCAAGATGCTACAAGAACAAGGGCTCCAACAGGGAAAAATACCCCAGTGAGGAAAGGAAATAAGGCAATAAATAAACGATATCAGAAGTAATGAAAAAATAAAAACAAAATATTAAGAAAACATTAACAACATTATAACAGATAATTAATATATAGAGTGAAAAAGACTTATATTCTTATATAGAGTTGAGGTGAATGTGACTTTATTCATCAATTGAACGAGGCTATATACAAACAGTTGAGTGTAACAATGGCACACAAAATGCAATGTGAAACATGCAATGGCAGGCTTAAGCAAGTTTTTTCTATTATCCGTGGGAAATAGAGATAAAGATACAAAAAGAGTAATAACATTATAGTGTATGAAAAACGTACAGTACAAAGAAATCGAAAGATGAGCCATTAAAATTTTGCATTTGAGGTGATGACATTTTGGCAATTATTAATCAAATTGGGGACCATTTATCATTATTATTAATTGCTAAGCTACAACCCTAATTGGAAAAGCAGAATGCTATAAGCCCAGGGGCTTCATCAGGGGAAATAGCCCAGTGAGGAAAGGAAACAAGAAAAAAATAAATATTTAAAGAATAATAATAAAATAAATATCTCCTATGTAAACTACAAAAACTTTAACAAAACCAGAGGAAGAGAAATTAGATAGAATAGTGTGCCCAAGTGTACCCTCAAGCAAGAGAACTCTAACCCAAGATAGTGGAAGACCATGGTACAGAAGCTATGGCACTACCCAAGACTAGAGAACAATGTTTTGATTTTGGAGTGTCCTTCTCCTAGGAGAGCTGCTTACCATAGCTTAAATAATCTATGAATTACTTTTTCCCTCATTAACAAGAAACGATATTATAATAATTACTTTTTTTTTTAGAGAAATTTTTTAGTTTATATGGCCTATTGGATGTAAGTTTTCTACTGTGTGGTCCTATTTAGACTCGTGTTCATTTCATAAAGACTCCATTTTCAATGGGCTGCAAATTATTTCATAATGTCATATCTCACTTTCTGCTTATAGAAGGCAACATGATTTTGAACAAAATAATATTCTTAGGATCGTTATCTATGTTTTGAATTAATCCTATTGTGACCTACTTTTCTCAATTTGACTCTTTACTGATAACATCTCCAGTTAGATAGATAAATAGATAAGACATTATGTTTAATCATGCGCAGATTGAGAAAATAAAAAAATGAGGAGAATGTTATACCTACTTCAAACTTTAATGGTGGAACCTCAATGAATAGAGACATGAGTACACATATCAACCAAGATAAACTTCGCGTTGAGGTCGAAAAAAAAATCATATGTAAAAATAAATGGCAGAATGTTTCTTGTAGTAATGAACAGGGCTATGTCACCGTTTCTAAATTAATCTATTACAAATTTTTGAAGTGACGTGTCTCTTAACTCCTATGCTGTAGTTATTCAAATGTAGGTATTAATAACCCAAAGTTTTTTGTAGTAATGAATAGGCCTATGTCATCCTTTCTCATTTATTCTATTACACGTTTTAAAAGTTTCTTGGAGGAAAGAATAGGCCTATGTCATCCTTTCACAATTATTCTATTATACCTTTTTTATTAGAGCAACTTGACTTTCATTGCCTATGCTGTACTTATTCAAATGTAAAAGTTAATGACCCAAAGTTTCTTGAAGTAAAGAATAGGCCTATGTCATCCTTTTTCATTTATTCTATTACACCTTTTTAAAGTGTCTTGGAGTAAAGAATAGGCCTATGTCACCATTTCTCAATCTATTACACCTTTAAGTAACGTGGCTCTTATATCCTATGCTGTAGTTGTTCAAAAGTAAAAGTTTATGACCCAAAGTTTCTTGAAGTAATGAATAGACCTATGTCATCATTTCTCAATTATTTATTACGCCTTTTTTTAAAGTAACATGACTCTTATATCCTATGCTGTAGTTGTTCAAAAGTAAGTTTATGACCCAAAGTGTCATGGAGTAAAAAATAGGCCTATGTCACCATTTCTTAATCAATTACACCTTTTAAGTGATGTGTCCTTCATTGCCTATGCTGTATTCGTAGCTACTAAGAAAAATATATCATTGGGTCTTATCTGCTTTTACCTGGATCCATCATTATGAAAGCATCACGTTAGGAATAAGATTACCTTAATATATTACCTTAATATACATATATCAATAAAACATTTATAGGTCATGTGTTCGCTACAAGCAAAGAA
>NC_090735.1:126815886-126823386 GCF_036898095.1 Palaemon carinicauda | reverse complement strand
AGGAAATTTGCATCTCTCCATAACAATTTCTTTTTGCAACGGACTGTGAATTATTTGTGGCAAGTTCCCGTTAACCGAAGGTTTAACTTTTCTTCGCTCTAATTAAAATATCAAGTTTTAGAATAATTATTCGGAAGGGTCAACTGCATTTTCATATTTTATTAATTAATTTAGGCAAGAAATATTATCTCATTGACATCACCTTCTGACAAAAATTTTGTAGTTAAGAGATATAAGGCTGTGGAAAGGGGGAGAGAGATTATTATTATTATTTTAATCATTATTGTTATTATTATTATTATTATTATTATTATTATTATTATTATTATTATTATTATTATTATTATTAGCTAAGGTACAACCCTTGTTGGAAAAGCAGGATCCTATAAGCCCAGGGGCCCCAAAAAGGAAAAATAGCCTAGTGACGAAAGAAAACAAGGAAACAAATAAATTGCAAAAGTAATGAACAGACAAATTAAATATTCTAAGGACAACAACATTAAAATAGATATTTCGTATATAAACTATGAAAAAATTCCAAAGAAAAAACCGAGGCAGAGGAGGAAAGAGATTATTATTATTATTATTATTATTATTATTATTATTAGCTAAGGTACAACCCTAGTTGGAAAAGCAGAATGCTATAAGCCCAAGGGCTCCAACAAGGAAAAACAGCCCAGGGAAGAAAAAACACAAGGAAACAAATAAACTATAAAAGAAGTAATGAACAGCCAAAATGAAGTATGCTAAGAACAACAACATTAAAATAGATATTTCATATAAAAAAAAAAGAGAGAGAGAGAGAGAGAGAGAGAGAGAGAGAGAGAGAGAGAGAGAGAGAGAGAGAGAGAGAGAGAGAGAATTAATATATAGGCTAATAGTGTGCCCGAATGTACCCACCAGAGAACTCTACCTTAAGGCATTGGAAGACCATGGTACAGAGGCTATGGCACTTAAATTTCTTATTCCTGATCTAGGTATTAATATATGGCACCGTTGTTCAATTAGTTCATTATGCATGTTGCATAAGATGTTTCATAACTCTGACCATCCTTTACATTCAGATATCCCTGGACAATTCTATCCTGGTCGTAATACTAGGCAGGCAGTTAATTCTAATAGCCAGGCCTTCTCCATCATGAGGCACAATACTACACAGTATTCTAGAAGTTTTATTCCAGCTGTTACCAAGTTGTGGAATGATCTTCCTAATCGGGTAGTTGAATCAGTAGAACTTCAAAAGTTCAAAGCTGCAGCGAATGTTTTTTTAAGTTGAACAGGCTGACACGAGTCTTTTTATAGTTTATATATGACATATCTGTTTTGATGTTGTTACTGTTTTCAAAATATCTCATTGTTAATTTTTTCTCATCGTATATTTATTTCCTTATTTCCTTTCCTCACTGGGCTATTTTTCCCTGTTGGAGCCCTTGGGCTTATAGCATCTTGCTTTTCCAACTAGGGTTGTAGCTTGGCTGGTAATAATAATAATAATAATAATAATAATAATAATAATAATAATAATAATAATAATATTAGTAATAATATTAATAATAATAATAGTAACAATATTAATAATAATAATAATAATAATAAAAATAATATCAATAATATTAATAATAATAATAATAATAATAATAATAATAATAATTAAGAACAAAGGTTTGGTAACGCCAGGTGAAGCTTGGTTCAGAACAGCTCTCGTAAACAGAGAGGTACGGGGAACAAGAGAAGATTTCTTAAATTCCCAAAAACTTTCCAATAAATCTCCCAAAAGACTGAATAATTTCTCTCAACTTCTCCTGTATATGCGCTCTCAGCAGTGATTCCGATAGCAACCTCTTTGGTGGAACTCCAAAGAAACCAGTTTTGGAAAAAAAAAAAAAAAATTCTTTGCTAGTCTGGAATCTAAAAAAAAAAAAAAAAAAAAAAAAAAAAAAAAAAAAAAAAAAAAAAAAAAAAAAAAAATCTTTGCTGGTCTGAAATCCCCACGTGGTAGTGGTAGTAACTTTTCACGCCCCACAGTCTCTGTCCTTGACAGAATTAACCCCTTAACCCCCCAGCCCCATGTTAATGTGTACAGTTGTCTACCATCCGATGTAAAAGTTGTTTAAGTGGTTTGAGTCGGTATCTGCCGGTATAAGTCGAACCCACAATGCATTATGCAAAATCATGGTTATACCTTCAGGGCATAAAATCTTGCGGGCAGACATCTACGTGAAGCATAATGACCTCCCAAAGCTCGTTAACTAATGCGCTAGTAATTGCTAGTAATAGTAATTACTAGATATTATTCTAATTTCAAACTATTCTTTATCTTGCTTGAGGGTACACTCGGGCACACTATCTTATTTCTCTTCCTCTTGTTTTGTTAATTTTTTATGGTTTATATAGGAGATATTTATTCTAATGTTGTTGCTCTTCTTAAAATATTTTAATTTTCTTTGTTTCCTTTCCTCACTAAGCTATTTTCCATGTTGAAGCCCCTGGGATAGTAGCATTCTGCTTTTACAACTAGGGTTGTAGCTTAGCAAGTAATAATAATAATAATAATAATAATAATAATATCCATTACCCTTTCTGAGGGGTGGTTACCTTAACGAGGTGAAAGGGTTTGTGTATCGCCATGACCAAGCAAGGCTGTACTAGTCAAGGCCACTCATACTAGGTTGGTTTGCTGTGAGCGATCAGACAGAAATCTACCATCATCACATATCTGGCCTGGCAAGCGTGGTGATGATAACTGGTCAAACCCCCAAAACATATTCTGAATAAATACATGTCTGAAGTTTTTGTCCTGCAGTGGACTAGAAACTGTTGTTGTTGTTGTTGTTGTTGTTGCTAGAAACTGTTGTTGTTGTTGTTGTTGCTTGTTGTTGTTATTGCTAGAAACTGTTGTTGTTGCTTGTTGTTGCTTGTTGTTGTTGTTGCTAGAAACTGTTGTTGTTGCTGTTGTTGCTAGAAACTGTTGTTGTTGTTGTTGTTGTTGTTGCTAGAAACTGTTGTTGTTGTTGTTTTTGTAGCGTCTGTAATCGCAAAATGCAACTAAGATTTTCCCTTTCACTTATAGTTAAAATGTTGAATTTTGCAGTAGCTTCATGAAGAGCTTTCGCAAAAATGAATGCCCCCCCCCACACCCCCACCCCCGCCCCGGCCCTCGTCCCAGCATTTCTAACTTGAATTAATGAAGCCAAAACATTCTATTTGCATAAGTAGAATGTTAGGTAGATTTTATCAAATAATAACTATATATCATCATCATCATCAGCCGTTACTAGTCCACTGCAGTACAAAAGCCTCAGGTTGTGATGGCCGATGTGGTAACGTCCCTGACTGGTGATTTCCAGACTGGGGTTCGAGTTCCGCTCAAATTCGTTAGTTCATTTGATCGCTGCAACTTCACCATCCTTGTGAGCTAAGGATGGGGGGTTTGGGGGAGCCTATAGGTCTATCTGCTGAGTCATCAGCAGCCATTGCCTGGCCCTTCTTGGTCCTAGTTTGGATGGAGAGGGGGACTGGGCGCTGATCATATAATGTTCAGTCTCTAGGGCATTGTCCTGCTTGATAGGGCAATGTCACTGTCCCTTGCTTCTGCCATTCATGAGCGGCCTTTAAACCTTTAAAAGGTCACATTTGATTCCCTTTTGCTGTTTACTTGCGCTTCATATCAGCCACAGGAAATGACATCACCGTTATTATTGCAAATCTTACAACACACTCAGATAGAACATTCTCTCTCTCTCTCTCTCTCTCTCTCTCTCTCTCTCTCTCCTCTCTCTCCTCTCTCTCTCTCTCTCAACTTTTAACCCCTCATCAATGTCAGATTGTGTCTTAGATTTCCTTCATGTATATTCGAAGTGTCAAACTATCCAAGGCCAGAATTTATGACGACTCGGGAAAGCCACACAAAAGTGATTTCACTCAAAAAACTTACATCAACAACAACAAATGCAGCCGTAGGGAAATGGCCTCAGACATGCACATAGTCATGTCATGGGTTCGTCCATTTTCATCACCACGTTGGCCATTGCGGACTGGTGATGGTGGGAGACTAGTCTAATGGGTCACAACAACCAACCTAGCCTCCTGGCTATTACAGTGACAACGTGGTCGCCTAGCATTAGCATGGCAGCAGATCAATCCCAGCGCGGGACCGTAAGTTGAAGCTGCTTACTAGGGAGGCCACTGCTGTGTTTGGCCACCACAGTAGGGGGTTGGGCTTGCTAGCTGACGTTCTGGCGAGCACCTATTCTGATGTAAAATAGCACTGAAAACAGACACCTTTACCTTAGTAGGGCAGGTCCTGTACTAGTACAACTTTGTTGATCACGGAGATATATAAACCCTTTTCACCACATTCACGTATCTTTACACCCTTTTCACCACGTTCACGTATCTTTACTGAGAAAGGAAAAACATCACATCTCCCTAAAATTGATTATTGTTGCAAGGAATGAAACCGAATCTTCCTTTGTAAAATATTCATGATTGAAAATCCGTGATGTTGGACAGTATTGATAATCAAACAAGAAGACAGACCAAACAATAATCTAAAATTCTTGAAAAGGAATCTTTGCTTTGTTTGGAAAAAAAGTGGTGCCTTTTCTGCTAAATACAAAAGCTAAGGGAAGACCTCTCTCTCTCTCTCTCTCTCTCTCTCTCTCTCTCTCTCTCTCTCTCTCTCTCTCTCTCTCTCTCTCTCTCTCTCTCTCTCTGAACGATGTAGTAGCTACAGTATATACACCATTCTCTCTCTCTCTCTCTCTCTCTCTCTCTCTCTCTCTCTCTCTCTCTCTCTCTCTCTCACTGAACACCTTTGTTACCAAGAACAAGCAAAAGGATGACAGGAAGTCTAAAGATAGAAATTTGTTGCATAATGACTACTGCAATAAAACATAAGTGCTGTTATTATTTATGCAAATTTTCAGTGTCCCTTTTTACTTGTTAGTATTTAAGCATGATCATCTAAAAGCTTATTTAAAAAATCATTAAATATTTGGCTAACATTCCTCCTGTCTAGAAAAATATAGGATAAAAATCACGAAGTTTCAAAGGATAAATATTATTGACTATTGAAGAAAATTATAATGTTTCATATTTCTAAAGATTTGGATGTGGGTTTAAATAAGCTAGTAAAACCGAAATTGCCTTAAAACATGTAAAATTACCTCGAAATTGCCTTAAAAACATGCAAAATTACCTCGAAACTGCCTTAAAAACATGCAAAATTACCTCAAAATAAGGTAATTCCTTAAAAGTTTAAACCCTGACTGTAAATGACAGTGTTCATTGGATAGGGTTCTTAAGTGCGCATGTCTCGTGTACTCATTTCCCCGGCAATTGTAATTTGTTGTATAACTCACTACCCGAGGCGTCCTCTACCCTTTTGATTAACTTGAGGGAATCATTATATATGTAGTCAGGGGCGGTTGTTGTTGTTGTTGTTGTTATTATTATTATTATTAAAAGATGAATGATCACCTTATGTAAATGTCGTAGCGACGATATTGTCGTCGGAATTATATATATATATATATATATATATATATATTATATATATATATATATATATATATATATATATATATATATAAATATATATATATATATATATATATATATATTATATATATATATATATATATATATATATATATATATATACACATTTAAACATTGTGTAAATATACAGCATATACATAAATATTTATATATATATATATATATATATATATATATATATATATATATATATATATATATATATATATATATACATATCACATGTAAACATATATCATCATAGTTTACATACTTCTACATCTTAAATTCGCCCCAACCCCCAACCCAGGTTGGTCCCCGCAAACTACTCAACAAGAAGAACATTCCTCTTGCGGTCAGGCATAAAATATTCTCATATTCATTTCGCACACGTGTGTGTGTGTGTGTGTGTGATGGTAACTACACCTCGATATAACATTCAAAACTAACGGTTTCCTCCGTACTTAATTCACGTATCTATTTATTTATAAACCTCCCTCTGGTTTATGAATAAATAACTTTATTAATATATCTAATATCAATGGTGTACCATATTAAAGTTCAAGGATTGAAGTCCTCCCATTGGATCACTAAAAATTTCCTTGGACAGCTAGGATAAGCAGCTCTCCTAGGAGAAGGACACTCCAAAGTCAAATCATTATTTACTAAAAATTTCCTTGGACAGCTAGGATAAGCAGCTCTCCTAGGAGAGGGACACTCCAAAGTCAAATCATTGTTCTCTAATCTAGGATAGTGCCGTAACCTCTGTGCCATGGTCTTCCACTGTCTTGGGGTAGAGATCTCTTGCTTAAAGGTACACTCGTGCACACTGTTCTATCTTATTTCTCTTCCTCTTGCTTTTTTTATAGCCTATAAATGGAAGATCTATTTCAATGTTACTGGTGTTAATATATTTTTATTATCCCATTATTTCACTTGTAGTTCCTTATTTCCTTTCCTCGCTGGGCTATTTTCCCTGTAGTAGCCTTTGGGCTTATACCATCTTGCTTTTCCAACTAGGGTTGTAGCTTCGCTAATAATAATAATAATAATAATAATAATAATAATAATAATAATAATAATAATAATAATAATAATAGCAAAGTCTGTCATTATAAAAGGTGATAAACTACCCATTTCGCTGTCATAAAAGGATTTTACCCATATAAATAAAGTATTATGAAAATGTGGCAGCTTACAAGGAAGATTCTGCTCGAGAGTTAACAGAAAGATGAGAGAAATAACTAGGTCGACTCTACCATGGAAAGGCAGTAATATGACACGTCTGGGCATGACAACTCTGGGATATTGAATAGCTGGGAACCCTCTGCCTTTTTGTGCAAAAAAAAAAATCCTTCTCTGAATGAATAGATGTAAATGTATATTCCTTATCCAGGACACCCTACTTTTCAAATTTAAATGTAGCTGAAGGTATTTTCTCTGAATGAATAGTTTTCAAATTTAAACTTTTTTTTTTTTTAAATAAAACTGAAGGTATCTTCTCTAAATGAATAGATGTAAATGTATATTCCTCAACCCGGAGACCTACTTTCAAATTTAAATGTAGTTTTTTTTTTTTCTGAACGTATCCTTTTGATCTTATACACAGTAACATAGTGATAAATATGGAGGTATGAAAAGGAAAAAGGAAGGAAAAGTCACTAGAAGAATTGGAAGACACAGACCCACATGGTTGAGGACTATGAAGTGCGAAGTAGATGATGAATGGAGAAGTAATGAATTAAAAGCTCAAGAACGAGACGACTGGCGAAATCTAACCGAGGCCCTTTGCGTCAAGAAGCGTAGGAGGAGATGATGATGATGAAATATGGTCCAGCCATTTAACACTATTGATTCCGTTAATGTACAGTACCTAAATGGACGAAAGTACTAACTCCAATCAAGTCTTTTAATTTTTCCTTCCATGGCTACACACACACCGATATATATATATATATA
>NC_090735.1:126808386-126810886 GCF_036898095.1 Palaemon carinicauda | reverse complement strand
AAGAGTGTTTAGTCCACTGAATTAGAATTTTAAACTGAGACTTTAGTTTTTTCTTGTTTTCTTTCTCAGGAAAGACTGTTGCTGCTTCATCTAGTTAATTACACCAATTAACTAGAGTTATGAGTACTTTGACTGGCCAGACAGTACTACATTGGATTCTTCTCTCTAGTTACGGTTCATTTTCCCTTTGCCTACACATACACAGAATAGTCTGGCCTATTCTTTACATATTCTCCTCTGTCCCCATACACCTAACAACACTGAGATTACAAGACAATTCTTCTTCACCCAAGGGGTTATCTATTGCACTGTTATTGTTCAGTAGCTACTTTCCTCTTGGTGAGGGTAGAAGAGACTCTTTAGCTATGGCAAGCAGCTCCTCTAGGAGAAGGACACTCCCAAAATCAAACCATAATTTGATAATATAGAGAACGGTCCATTTTTCCCCAATAGTGAAATCTCGACTTCATCAACACTTGAAAGACACCAACTACTGTAGGGTTTAAAGATCCAAAATAGATAACCAATCAGAAAAAAACATTAAATTCACCCTTTATTCGAGTATCATATATATATATATATATATATATATATATATATATATATATATATATATATAATATCTATATACATATATGTATGTATATATATATAATGTATATATATATATATATATATATCTGTGTGAGAGAGAGAGAGAGAGAGAGAGAGAGAGAGAGAGAGAGAGAGAGAGAGAGAGAGAGAGAGAGAGAGAGAGATGGGACAGAAAATTTTCTTGACACCTCAACACAAAGACGACCCTAGAAGCATTTATTTGTTTTCACTACAATATTCTTTCGCTGTCTTTCTAACGTTCCTCCTTTCTTAGTAGTTACTTGATCGGAAACGTTTCGAAGAAGATCCATTTAACTATTAAAGATTAAAGGTGTCTGGCTTCACTTCCAGTTCAATCAGAACACTATGCTCACCTGAATCTTCTGGATGCGTTTTAAACGTTATAGATGCTATCTAATAAAAGATCTTCAAGTAATTCTAATATTTTAGTAGCGTTTTAATCGTACTAGATGCTCTTTGAACAAAGATCTGGCAGTAATTTTAGCCTCAGCCAGGCAAGCCCAAACCACAGCAGTGTCCTTCCCAGTGAACAGCTTAAACTCACAGTCCCACTGGGATCAATCTGCTGCCATGTGAATGCAAGGCAAACACGTTCCCACTGTACTAGACTAAAAAAAATTTAATAGTATTAGGTAAGAAAGAACCACATAAATGGGAAGAGATCAATATGAAAGAGTATGCAGCTGTAGAGAAGGTCGGATTCTATATAAGTACAGGAGAAATAGAGAAAAATAAAGGTTACCTCTAGCTTCAGCTAATCTTCTACCTGTATATTGTTATACTGGGGGAATCGATCTGCTGCCATGCGAATGCAAGGCAAACACGTTCCCACTGTACTACACTAAAAAAATTTAATAGTATTAGGCAAGAAAGAACCACATATATGGGAAGAGAGCAATATGAAAGAGCATGTAGCTGTAGAGAAGGTCGGATTCTATATAAGTACAGGAGAAATAGAGAAAAATGAAGGATACATCTAGCTTCAGCTAAGCTCTACCTGTATATTGTTATGCTGGTGGGATCGATCTGCTGCTATGCGAATGCAAGGCATTACGTTCCCACTGTACTAAACTAAAAAAAAATAGTATTAGGCAAGAAAGAACCACATAAATGGGAAGAGATCAATATGAAAGAGTACGTAGCAGTAGAGAAGGTCGGATTCTATATAAGGACAGGAGAAACAGAGGCTTCTACCTGTATATTGTAATGCTAGGGGGATCGATCTGCTGCCATGTGAATGCAAGGCAAACACGTTTCCACTGTACTAGACTGAAAAAATAATAGTATTAGGCAAGAAAGAACCACATAAAAGGGAAGAGATCAATATGAAAGAGTATGTAGAGAAGGTCGGATTCTATATAAGGACAGGAGAAACAGAGGCTTCTACCTGTATATTGTAATGCTAGGGGGATCGATCTGCTGCCATGTGAATGCAAGGCAAACACGTTTCCACTGTACTAGACTGAAAAAATAATAGTATTAGGCAAGAAAGAACCACATAAAAGGGAAGAGATCAATATGAAAGAGTATGTAGAGAAGGTCGGATTCTATATAAGGACAGGAGAAACAGAGGCTTCTACCTGTATATTGTAATGCTAGGGGGATCGATCTGCTGCCATGCGAATGCAAGGCAAACACGTTCCCACTGTACTAGACTAAAAAAAATTAATAGTATTAGGCAAGAAAGAACCACATAAAAGGGAAGAGATCAATATGAAAGAGTATGTAGAGAAGGTCGGATTCTATATAAGGACAGGAGAAACAGAGGCTTCTACCTGTATATTGTAATGCTGGGGAGAACATGCGAAAACCGCATGTCCTTTAGGCATTCGTCTTTGTTGCGAGTGCCTGCTTTGATCTGTTTAGAATGTTTGATTGTCAATAC
>NC_090735.1:126802423-126804923 GCF_036898095.1 Palaemon carinicauda | reverse complement strand
GAAGAGCTGCTTACCATAGCTAAAGAGTCTCTTCTACCCTTACCAAGAGGAAAGTGGCCACTGAACAATTACAGTGTAATAGTTAACCCCTGGAGTGAAGAAAATTTGTTTGGTAATCTATGTTGTCAAGTGTATGATGACAAAGGAGAATATGTGAAGAATAGGCCAGACTATTCGGTGTATCTGTAGGCAAAGGGAAAGAACCGTAACCAGAGAGAAGGATCCAATGTAGTACTGTCTGGCCATTCAGAGGACCCAGTAACGCTCTAACGGTAGTATTTCAACGGGTGGCTGTTACCCTGGGCAACCCCTTACCTAAGAATGGCATTAATTAGCGCTGACTGAATAACCAATTTTTCAAGAAACAAATCGTAACAGAGAGAGAGAGAGAGAGAGAGAGAGAGAGAGAGAGAGAGAGAGAGAGAGAGAAAAAGAGAGAGAGAGAGAGTATTTTTGAAAAGCATGTTTTTGGATATCCAAAAATGTTTCTACAATAATTTCAAACTTAGAGAGATAGAGATATATATATATATATATATATATATATATATATATATATATATATAAGAGAGAGAGAGAGAGAGAGAGAGAGAGAGAGAGAGAGAGAGAGAGAGAGAGAGAGAGAGAGAGAGAGAGAGAGAGTGTGTTTGTGTGTGTTTGTGGAAGGTATTCTTTTGGAAATCCAAAAAAATCCTAAAAATACTAATTTCAAAATGAGAGAGAGAGAGAGAGAGAGAGAGAGAGAGAGAGAGAGAGAGAGAGAGAGAGAGAGAGAGAGAGAGAGAGAGAGAGAGAGAGAGAGAGAGAGAGAGAGGGGAAGGAAGGATTTCTCATAGGAAATTCTTCAGACGTTACTCAAGACATGTCTGTACTTCCAAAGGAGTCTGTCTCTCGTGCATTCCATACTAACGATCTTTGATAGATTTGAAAGTCAAAAAAAAAAAAAAAGGCTATTTTCTAGCGATTTCTTCAAGTGGTGTTTTGAAATCTAACGTGTGGATTGATATTTGTTTTCTGATTCAAAGAGGCATGTACATGTGGCAAGACTACTGGTTTGAAATTTACTTTTTTTTCGATGCAATTCTATTTAGAATGACGTCAGAGCATTAGCGTCCACGAAGAACTTTTTCAGCGCATTGATTCAATGAAATACATTTCAGTAATTTAAGATTTCAAAGTACATAACAAAATAATTTCTAGGCTATGTATTTTGATTTTGATTTATGTTGATTTATTTATATTTGTAAACATGAATTCATATCTATATTTTGTTATATTTTTGTTATATTTTAGTAAATAGAATAATTACACAAAAATGTAAATGAATAAAATGTAATTGTATTTTTATAATAAAAGAAAAAAAAATAATTCAAGACTACATACAATTAAAAATTTGCCATAAAAAAGGCAAAAATCATGGAATAAATGTTGCCATGCATTTACCCTTTTAAAAAACGGATATAATTAACGCTAAGAAGTGATATTGAGGTCACCAACCCATAAAAGATAATAACAAAGTAGTGTAAAAAATTACGGTCGCCTGTATTTTACTGAAATACGGCTGAGAAGAGTATATTTTTACGGAGAATTTCCGATTAAAATTACGGTTTTGTTGCCATACATTTACCCTTTTAAAAACAGATATATCTAACGTTTAGAAGCGATATTACGATCACAAACCCATAAAAGATAATAAAGTAATATAAAAATTACGGTCGCCTGTAATTTACTGAAACACGGCTGAGAACAGTATATTTTTACGGAGAATTTCCGATTAAAATTACGGTTTTTTTTTAAGTGTGTGGAAGGGATTAGATATGTTAAGGCCTATACATTGAAGATTTCGAGTCCAAAATACATAAAACATGTATAAAGGAATTCAATTAAAACAGCGTTGACTTAAAATGATTTCACAGAAGCTATGAAACTTTTCTTTCTTGTTTCTTTATTTCCAAATAAATTCTTTCAAGTTAAAAGATTCTAGCTTACTTCCGCGCATTATCATCATCATCATCATCATCATCATTATTATTATTATTATTATCATGATTATTATTATTATTAATACCAGCAAAGCTACAACCATAGTTGGAAAAGCAGGATGCTATAACCCCAAGGGCTCCAACAAGGAAAATAGCCCAGTGAGGACAAGAAATAAGGAAATAAATAGAATATTTTAAGAACAGTAACACCACTAAAATAAATCTTTCATATACAAACTATAAAAAACTTTATACAAAAAAAAAACAAGAGGAAGAGAAATAAGATAGAATAGTGTGCCCAATTGTACAAAAAACAAGAGGAAGAGAAATAAAATAGAATAGTGTGCCCAAGTGTACAAAAACAAGAGGAAGAGAAATAAGATAGAATAGTGTGCCCGATTGTACAAAAATCAAGAGGAAGAGAAATAAGATAGAATAGTGTGCCCGAGTGTACAAAAAAACAAGAGGAAGAGAAATAAGATAGAATAGTGTGCCCGAGTGTACAAAAACAAGAGGAA
>NC_090735.1:126792423-126797423 GCF_036898095.1 Palaemon carinicauda | reverse complement strand
TAAACAAGCTTTCGGTGTGTGTGCGAATATTATCGGGCAATTTGTTAGAGGAAAATAAACTTGCCTCAAAAGGCAGCTTTACTTGTTCAAGAACGGAACGCTGCATGCGAGGATATGACGTTAAATCTTCAGGGACAGCTGCGAACTCTCAAAGAGTCCTTGGTTTTCAAATGGTTTTTCGTGGCTTCTCCCAGAGGCATCGCGTTTTTGGAGACTGTCGTTCAGTCGCCTCTCAGGATGGCTTCCTCGGTGGGTGGCTGCAGCACTGTCCTTGGATTGGGGGCCTATTGGAAAGCCCGTGAGGAACTACGTGGGTGTGAACTTGTATTGCGGAAAATGGAGGCAGAAGCTTTGAGATTCAACGACCAGTTGAAATCAAGATGGTTCGTTGGCAAACTTCTTCCCGAATTCGACATCGGAGCGAGGGAGGAAATCCTTTCTCATGGTAACAAGCCCATTTACATCGGTTTGGCTGCTGCTGGCGCTATATTCGGTGGAATAATATTGCTATGAGAAGGAGGGCTAAAGAAGGACAACTAAATGAATTGAGACGAGTAATAGAAGAAATGCGTACAGAGAAAGAGACGCAAGAAAAACTCAAAGCTCAGAAAGAGACCGAGTATCATAAGCTGAAAATTGACTGCGCTGAAAAAGATCTACAGATGAAGGAGCAAGAGAAGAAACAGGAAATTCTAAACATGGAAATGGAAGAAATTAAGAAAATTCATCATGAGAAAATAGAAAAACTGCAGGTGAAGAAGCAGGAGAAGAAACAGGAAATTGTGAACATGGAAATGGAAGAAATTACGAAAATTCATCATGAGAAACTGGAAAAAACTGCAAAACGACTGCTTCCAAAAAGACCTTCAGATGAAGGAACAGGAGAAGAAACAGGAAATTCTTGAAACGAAAATGGAGGAAATGGAAATATTAAAGTAAATCCTTAGTGAAAAAATAGAAAAAACTGGAAAAGGACTTCGCCAAAAAAGGGCCTTCAGATGAAGTAACAGGAGAAGAAACAGGAAATTCTTGAAACGAAAATGGAGGAAATGGAAATATTTAAGTAAATCCTTAATGGAAAAATAGAAAAACTGCAAAAAGGACTTCGCCAAAAAAGACCTTCAGATGAAGGAACAGGAGAAGAAACAGGAAATTCTTTGAAACGAAAATGGAGGAAATGGAAATATTTAAGTAAATTCTTAATGAAAAAAATAGAAAAACTGGAAAAGGACTTCGCCAAAAAAGACCTTCAGATGAAGGAACAGGAGAAGAAACAGGAAATTCTTGAAACGAAAATGGAGGAAATGAAAATATTTAAGTAAATCCTTAATGAAAAAATAGAAAAACTAGAAAAGGACTTCGCCAAAAAAGACCTTCAGATGAAGGAACAGGAGAAGAAACAGGAAATTCTTGAAACGAAAATGGAGGAAATGGAAATATTTAAGTAAATCCTTAATGGAAAAATAGAAAAACTGGAAAAGGGACTTCGCCAAAAAAGACCTTCAGATGAAGGAACAGGAGAAGAAACAGGAAATTCTTGAAACGAAAATGGAGGAAATGGAAATATTTAAGTAAATCCTTAATGGAAAAATAGAAAAACTGGAAAAAGGACTTCGCCAGAAAAGACCTTCAGATGAAGGAACAGGAGAAGAAACAGGAAATTCTTAAAACGAAAATGGAGGAAATGGAAATATTTCAGTAAATCCTTAATGAAAAAAATAGAAAAACTGGAAAAGGACTTCGCCAGAAAAGACCTTCAGATGAAGGAACAGGAGAAGAAACAGGAAATTCTTAAAACGAAAATGGAGGAAATGGAAATATTTCAGTAAATCCTTAATGAAAAAATAGAAAAACTGGAAAAGGACTTCGCCAAAAAAGACCTTCAGATGAAGGAACAGGAGAAGAAACAGGAAATTCTTAAAACGAAAATGGAGGAAATGGAAATATTTCAGTAAATCCTTAATGAAAAAATAGAAAAACTGGAAAAGGACTTCGCCAGAAAAGACCTTCAGATGAAGGAACAGGAGAAGAAACAGGAAATTCTTGTAACGAAAATGGAAGAAATGGAAATATTTCAGTAAATCCTTAATGAAAAAATAGAAAAACTGGAAAAGGACTTCGCCAAAAAAGACCTTCAGATGAAGGAACAGGAGAAGAAACAGGATATTCTTAAACGAAAATGGAGGGAAATGGAAATATTTAAGTAAATCCTTCATAAAAAAAAAAATAGAAAAACTGGAAAAGGACTTCGCCAAAAAAGACCTTCAGACGAAGGAACAGGAGAAGAAACAGGAAATTCTTGAAACGAAAATGGAGGAAATGGAAATATTTAAGTAAATCCTTAATGAAAAAATAGAAAAACTGGAAAAGGACTTCGCCAAAAAAAGACCTTCAGATGAAGGAACAGGAGAAGAAACAGGAAATTCTTGAAACGAAAATGGAGGAAATGGAAATATTTAAGTAAATCCTTAATGAAAAAATAGAAAAACTGGAAAAGGACTTCGCCCAAAAAGACCTTCAGATGAAGGAACAGGAGAAGAAACAGGAAATTCTTGAAACGAAAATGGAGGAAATGGAAATATTTTAAGTAAATCTTTAATGAAAAAAAATAGAAAAACTGGAAAAGGACTTCGCCAAAAAAGACCTTCAGATGAAGGAACAGGAGAAGAAACAGGAAATTCTTGAAACGAAAATGGAGGAAATGGAAATATTTAAGTAAATCTTTAATGAAAAAAATAGAAAAACTGGAAAAAGGACTTCGCCATAAAAGACCTTCAGATGAAGGAACAGGAGAAGAAACAGGAAATTCTTGAAACGAAAATGGAGGAAATGGAAATATTTAAGTAAATCTTTAATGAAAAAAATAGAAAAACTGGAAAAGGACTTCGCCAAAAAAAGACCTTCAGATGAAGGAACAGGAGAAGAAACAGGAAATTCTTGAAACGAAAATGGAGGAAGTGGAAATATTTCAGTAAATCCTTAATGAAAAAATAGAAAAACTGGAAAAGGACTTCGCCATAAAAGACCTTCAGATGAAGGAACAGGAGAAGAAACAGGAAATTCTTGAAACGAAAATGGAGGAAGTGGAAATATTTCAGTAAATCCTTAATGAAAAAATAGAAAAACTGGAAAAGGACTTCGCCAAAAAAAGACCTTCAGATGAAGGAACAGGAGAAGAAACAGGAAATTCTTGAAACGAAAATGGAGGAAGTGGAAATATTTCAGTAAATCCTTAATGAAAAAATAGAAAAACTGGAAAAGGACTTCGCCAAAAAAGACCTTCAGATGAAGGAACAGGAGAAGAAACAGGAAATTCTTGAAACGAAAATGGAGGAAGTGGAAATATTTCAGTAAATCCTTAATGAAAAAATAGAAAAACTGGAAAAGGACTTCGCCAAAAAAGACCTTCAGATGAAGGAACAGGAGAAGAAACAGGAAATTCTTGAAACGAAAATGGAGGAAATGGAAATATTTAAGTAAATCTTTAATGAAAAAAATAGAAAAACTGGAAAAGGACTTCGCCAAAAAAGACCTTCAGATGAAGGAACAGGAGAAGAAACAGGAAATTCTTGAAACGAAAATGGAGGAAATGGAAATATTTAAGTAAATCTTTAATGAAAAAAAATAGAAAAACTGGAAAAGGACTTCGCCAAAAAAGACCTTCAGATGAAGGAACAGGAGAAGAAACAGGAAATTCTTGAAACGAAAATGGAGGAAATGGAAATATTTAAGTAAATCTTTAATGAAAAAAATAGAAAAACTGGAAAAGGACTTCGCCATAAAAGACCTTCAGATGAAGGAACAGGAGAAGAACAGGAAATTCTTGAAACGAAAATGGAGGAAATGGAAATATTTAAGTAAATCTTTAATGAAAAAAATAGAAAAACTGGAAAAGGACTTCGCCAAAAAAGACCTTCAGATGAAGGAACAGGAGAAGAAACAGGAAATTCTTGAAACGAAAATGGAGGAAATGGAAATATTTAAGTAAATCTTTAATGAAAAAAATAGAAAAACTGGAAAAGGACTTCGCCATAAAAGACCTTCAGATGAAGGAACAGGAGAAGAAACAGGAAATTCTTGAAACGAAAATGGAGGAAATGGAAATATTTAAGTAAATCCTTAATGGAAAAATAGAAAAACTGCAAAAAGGACTTCGCCAAAAAAGACCTTCAGATGAAGGAACAGGAGAAGAAACAGGAAATTCTTGAAACGAAAATGGAGGAAATGGAAATATTTAAGTAAATTCTTAATGAAAAAATAGAAAAACTGGAAAAGGACTTCGCCAAAAAAGACCTTCAGATGAAGGAACAGGAGAAGAAACAGGAAATTCTTGAAACGAAAATGGAGGAAATGAAAATATTTAAGTAAATCCTTAATGAAAAAATAGAAAAACTAGAAAAGGACTTCGCCAAAAAAGACCTTCAGATGAAGGAACAGGAGAAGAAACAGGAAATTCTTGAAACGAAAATGGAGGAAATGGAAATATTTAAGTAAATCCTTAATGGAAAAATAGAAAAACTGGAAAAGGACTTCGCCAAAAAAGACCTTCAGATGAAGGAACAGGAGAAGAAACAGGAAATTCTTGAAACGAAAATGGAGGAAATGGAAATATTTAAGTAAATCCTTAATGGAAAAATAGAAAAACTGGAAAAGGACTTCGCCAGAAAAGACCTTCAGATGAAGGAACAGGAGAAGAAACAGGAAATTCTTAAAACGAAAATGGAGAAATGGAAATATTTCAGTAAATCCTTAATGAAAAAATAGAAAAACTGGAAAAGGACTTCGCCAGAAAAGACCTTCAGATGAAGGAACAGGAGAAGAAACAGGAAATTCTTAAAACGAAAATGGAGGAAATGGAAATATTTCAGTAAATCCTTAATGAAAAAATAGAAAAACTGGAAAAGGACTTCGCCAAAAAAGACCTTCAGATGAAGGAACAGGAGAAGAAACAGGAAATTCTTAAAACGAAAATGGAGGAAATGGAAATATTTCAGTAAATC
>NC_090735.1:126767423-126782423 GCF_036898095.1 Palaemon carinicauda | reverse complement strand
AATCTCACTGTTCAATTTAGAGTTCTTATATAAAGAGAAGATGCAATTTTCCATTGCAGTCTTTTAGGGAACTCTTTAAATATGAAAACGCATTGAATCAGGCTGTTAAATCAGTGGAACTTCAGAAGTTCAAACATGTAGCAAGTGTGTTTGTGTTGAACAGGCTGACATAAGACTCTCCTTATAGTTTATATATAACAGATATATTTTTAGGTTGTTGTTCTAAAAATATTTTAGATCAAATATTCAGTGCTTCGCTTGTAGTTTATTTCCTTATTTCCTTTCCTCACCGGGCTATTTTTCCCTGCTGAAGCCATTGGGGCTATAGCATCTAGCTGCTTTTCTAACTAGGGTTGTAAATTAGCTAGTAGTAGTAGTAGTAGTAGTAGTAGTAGTAGTAGTAGTAGTAATAATAATAATAATAGTAATAATAATAATAATAATAAAAATAATTATAATAACAATATTAATAATAATAATAGCAATAAAAATAATAATAATAATAATAATAATAATAATAATAATAATAATATATTGAAAATCACGCAAATCCATAAAACCGATTAAGAATGGCGATTACCCTTGGAAATCCAAAGAAGTAAAAATGGCAAAGAAAAGAAAAGGAAGCGTAGTCATTAGGACCAATTGTCTGGCCCTCCCTGGTCCTAGCTTGGGTGGAAAGTGGGCTTGGACGCTGATCATATGGATATATGGTCAGTTCCTAGAGCATTGTCACTGTCTTTTGCTATCTCTTTAAACCTTAAACCCTGTTTGTTAATCGGACGATATAGTGCTCTCTCTCTCTCTCCTCTCTCTCTCTCTCTCTCTCTCTCTCTCTCTCTCTCTCTCTCTCTCTCTCTCTCTACGGCTTCAGGCAAAGATCTTTAAGGTTGACCTTGACAACCTCACCCGAGTCTGCCAAGGAGAGAGAGAGAGAAGAGAGAGGAGAGAGAGAGAGAGAGAGAGAGAGAGAGAGAGGAGAGAGAGAGAGAGCGAGAGAGAGGAACTTCATCAGTGGATCTTTTCATTATGCTGTAAATGTTGATGCTCTCTCTCTCTCTCTCTCTCTCTCTCTCTCTCTCTCTCTCTCTCTCTCTCTCTCTCTCTCTCTCTCTTGTATGGATAGGTTATATTTGTCTTTTCCTGTTTTCAAATATTCATAAAATTGTTGTTAATGTTCGTGACATCTTATCTATTTCTCTCTCTCTCTCTCTCTCTCTCTCTCTCTCCTCTCTCTCTCTCTCCTTCCTCTCTCTCTCTCTCTCTCTCTCTCTCTCTGTATTTTCATGTTTTCAAATATGAAATTATTGTAAATGTTGATCTCTCTCTCTCTCTCTCTCTCTCTCTCTCTCTCTCTCTCTCTCTCCTCTCTCTCTCTCCTCTCTCTATCTCTCTCTCTCTCTCTCTCTCTCTCTCTCTCTCTCTCTCATATGCACAGGCTATATTTGTGTTTCCCTGATCTCAAATATTCATAAAATTGTATACTGACATACATAAATGTATGTATACGTATGTATGCATATACTAAATTTCTTCAGCGTTAATGATACTTCACCATTAAGTAAAAATTTATTTGTATCAGAAACAAATTAATAATTATTCATTTGCAAATAACACTCTAATCTCCGAACTTTCACAATTCATGCCTTCATTTAACGTCTAAATTAGGTCATTCTTTAAGACGAGATAAGCGTTATCATGCTATCAAAAAGAGTGAATTATTTCTTGTGATAATCCCCATCTCTTAACTCGATCTCTGTGTTATCTCTCCTTTTGATAATTCAAAATTTTGAGAACCTACTTTGGAGTAGATCTTATCTATTTAAGTATTTGTTTTCATGTTACATTTATCTTTTTATCTTATAAATAGTATTAGTTTTATGTTAATTTTATCTCATAAATAGTATTGGCTTTATATTATTATTATTATTATTATTATTATTATTATTATTATTATTATTATTATTAGCTAAGCTACAACCCTAGTATGAAAAGTAGGATGCTATAAGCCCAAGGGCTCCAACAGGGAAAAATAGCCCAGTGAGGAAAGGAAATAATGAAATAAATAAACTACAAGAGAAGCAATAAACAATTATAATAAAACATTTTCAAAACAGTAAAAGCACTAAAATAAACCTTTCATATATAAACTATAAAAACTTCAAGACAACAAGAGGAAGAGAAACAAGATAGAATAGTATGCCCGAGTGTACCCTCAAGCAAGAGAGCTCTACCCCAAGACAGTGGAAGACCATGGTACAGAGGCTATGACACTACCCAAAACTAGAGAACAATGGGTTGATTTTGGAGTGTCCTTCTCCTAGAAGAGTTGCTTACCATAGCTAAAGAGTCTCTTCTACCCTTGATACAAATACTCAGTAATCTTGACTTAGATATGGTAACATTAATATAAGCGGTTTTAATTCTATTTATCACTTAAAATTACATCCTGTTTTACAAAATGGCGCACGAAATATGTAAACAAAACGCCAAGCACCACTTTCTCAAGGTGCCAAAAAGTGATGCCTGATGAATAATAATTTCCACTAACGTTGTACGGTAATTCAAAAGGTGGATGTTACAAGGAATGTCATTTATTACCGGAATCTGGCAAGATAACTTTATCCTCTCAGGACCGAAGAACTTTCCTTCCTCTTCCTCTTCCTCTTTCTGGTAAGGTCCAGTTTTTCCAGTCACGGGAACAACAATGTAGGAAGCCAGGTAGTGGCAGACAAGTCACATTATACAGGTACAGTCACTCATATAAGTTCGTGGATGTCCGGGAGTTTGGGAAAAATTTCCATCTTCCCCCTTTCTGGACGACAGGTGCCTGGGAGCGCAAAACCGGTCAAATAATCAACTCGGTTTCGCGCTCTCAGACACCTGTCGTCCAGAAGGGGGGTGAAATGGAAATCTCTCTCAAACACCCGGACATCCACAAAGTTATATGAGTGACTGTACATACGAGGGCTCTGCTCCGGGGTAGGATACATGCAACTCCTAAAGATCCCATTGTACTTCTTTGAAACAGATTTTACAAAAGTCTTAGAGGTTTTATCTATGACAAAACTGCAATGGGGCATAAGTCACATATAAATACGAGGGCTCTGCTCCGGAGCAGGATACAAGCAACTCCTAAATATCCCATTGTACTTCTTAGAACTACATTTTACAAAAGTCTACAAGTTTAATCTAAGAGAAAATTGATCGTAGATCAATTAGATTATAGACCTCAAAAGTCAATTTTACGTTTTAAAGTTTCAAAAGGAACAAGATGGACTTATGGTTCTGGAGAGGCAATTGTCATCACCTGTCGGACCTATGAGATAATTATTTCAGCGAGACACATTGAGGAATGAAAGACCCGGAAATAATTACCAAACGCCTGTCATAATTAGTTCCTAAAGAGTTCCTTACCCTCTTATTTATCGTTCTTAAAAGATCGTTAATTATATTTCATTTTCTATACACCTAAACATGAATGTGGTAGCGTCCCTGACTGGTGAACGCCAGACTAGGGTTCGAGTCCGCTCAAACTCGTTATTTTCTTTGGTCGCTGCAACTTCACCATTCTTGTGAGCTAAGGATTGGGGGGGGGGGTTTGGGGGGAGCCTATAGGTCTATCTCCTCAGTCATCAGCAGCCATTGCCTGGCTCTCCTTGGCACTAGCTTGGGTGGAGAGGGGCCTTGGGCGCTGATCATATGTTTATATGGTCAGTCTCAAAGGTATTGTCCTGCTTGTTAGGGCAATATCACTGCCCCTTGCCCATGCCATTCATGAGCGGCCTTTAAACTTTTAAACTCTTCTAACATGAATGTTTAGCAAACTATTCTATGAAACTATTCTAGGAAACATGAATGTTGAGTAAACTATTCTATGAAACATGAATGTTTAGCAAACTATTCTATGAGACATGAATGTTTAGCAAACTATTCTATGAGACATGAATGTTTAGTAAACTATTCTATGAAACATGAATGTTTAGCAAACTATTCTATGAGACATGAATGTTTAGCAAACTTCAATACGGAACATGATTCGGAACTCTTCTGCCAACTCTGTTTACTTTCATGACAATTGACCTTTCAGTCAAAGGTTAGTTGGCGAGCTTGTCCATTTCCTCCTGTTTTCTCTGATCTTGATTCAAGTACGTGGCCTAAAGGGTCACGGCAGGGATTCGAATACCTTTGGTTTTTCCAAACGTTGTCGCAGGTAAAAAACTGCGAGTGACACGTGTTTGTCTATACACTAGAAAGTAGAAATGTTTTTGCGTTTGTTTATAAACTAGAAAGTAGAACCGCTTTTGCGCTTGTGTATACAATAGAAAGTAGAAACATTTTTGCCTTTGTGTATACACTAGAAAGTAGAAACGTTTTTGCGCTTGTGTATACACTAGAAAGTAGAAACGTTTTTGCCTTTGTGTATACACTAGAAAGTAGAAAGGTTTTTGCCTTTGTCTATACACTAGAAAGTAGAAACGTTTTTGCCTTTGTGTATACACTAGAAACGTTTTTGGGTTTGTGTATACACTAGAAAGTAGAAAGGTTTTTGCCTTTGTCTATACACTAGAAAGTAGAAACGTTTTTGCCTTTGTGTATACACTAGAAAGTAAAAACGTTTTTGAGTTTGTGTATACACTAGAAAGTAGAAAGGTTTTTGCCTTTGTCTATACACTAGAAAGTAGAAACGTTTTTGCGTTGGTGTATACACTAGAAAGTAGAAAGGTTTTTTGCTTTTGTTTATACACTAGAAAGTAGAACCGCTTTTGCGTTGGTGTATACACTAGAAAGTAGAAACATTTTTGTCTATGTGTAAACACTTTGCCTTTGTGTAAACACTAGAAAGTAGAAACATTTTTGCCTATGTGTAAACACTTTGTCTTTGTGTAAACACTAGAAAGTAGAAACATTTTTGTCTATGTGTAAACACTTTGTCTTTGTGTAAACACTAGAAAGTAGAAACATTTTTTCCTATGTGTAAACACTTTGCCTTTGTGTAAACACTAAAAAGTAGAAACATTATTGCCTTTGTGTATACACTAGAAAGTAGAAACGTTTTTGCCTTTGTGTATACACTAGAAAGTAGAAACGACTTTGCCTTTGTTTATACACTATAAACTTTTTTTCTGTTTGTGCATAGTCTACATACGTTTTTCTGTTTGTGTATACATTATAAACGTTTATGCGTTTGTGTATACATTACAAATGTTTTTGTTTGTGTATACACTGGAAACGTCTTTGCGTTTGCGTATATACTACAAACGTATTTCTGTTTGTGTATACACTATAAACGTTTTTGCGTTTGTATACACACTAGAAATGTCTTTGCGTTTGTGTATACAATAGAAACGTCTTTGGGTTTGTGTATACACTATAAACATGTTTGTGTATACAATAGAAACGTCTTTGCGTTTGTGTATACACTATAAACGTGTTTGTGTATACAATAGAAACGTCTTTGCGTTTGTGTATGCACTATAAACGTGTTTGTGTATACAATAGAAACGTCTTTGCGTTTGTGTATACAATAGAAACGTCTTTGCGTTTGTGTATACACTAGATACGTGTTTGCGTATATACTAGAAACGTGTTTGTGTATATACTATAAACGTGTTTGTGTATGCAATAGAAAAGTCTTTGCGTTTGTGTATACACTATAAACGTGTTTGTGTATGCAATAGAAACGTCTTTGCGTTTGTGTATACACTATAAACGTGTTTGTGTATACAAGAGAAACGTGTTTGCGTTTGTGTATATAATAGAAACGTCTGCGTTTGTGTATACAATAGAAACGTCTTTGCGTTTGTGTACACACTAGATACGTGTTTGCGTATACACTAGAAACGTTTTTGCATTTGTATATACACCAGAAACGTGTTTGTGTTTACACCATCGGAATGTGTTCGACACCACATTTATTTCTCTGATTCTGGCTTCGTGCAACGTTTGGTCAAAATTAGTTGTTATGAAAAGTTGCTCACAAACAAACAATTAAATAAACTAAGAAACAGACAAGGGGGGAATACATACCCTGGCAAATTATTTAAAGGTAGTTAACGTTACAGCCATTCCTTACAAATCGATTCATTTAAAGTTTTTCGGGCATCCTTACACTTTAAAAATAGTCACTGTATGCTATAAGCCTCAAGACGAAGAGCATTCCACGTTTCCCTTCATGATGATTTGCAAATAGTCGATAGTGGCGTTCCTGAGTTCACATTTTTCTCTCGGATTATATAGAAATAAACTTGAAGATACGGCGAGGCTAATCTCTTGTGCTGCGAGTGAAACCCCTTCCATGTGTGATTATTTTGTTAGTGCTGAAAAGAGTGTCTTCAGCCAATCAAAACGGCTGAAAAGTGTCTTCAGCCAATCAAAACGGCTGAAAAGTGTCTTCAGCCAATCAAAACGACGACTGAAAAGTGTCTTCAGCCAGCCAAAAACGGTTGAAAAGTGTCTTCAGCCAATCAAAACAGCTGAAAAGATTGTCTTCAGCCAATCAAAACGGCTGAAAAGTGTCTTCAGCCAATCAAAACGACGACTGAAAAGTGTCTTCAGCCAGCCAAAACGACTGAAAAGTGTCTTCAGCCAATCAAAACAGCTGAAAAGATTGTCTTCAGACAATCAAAACGTGCCATCTGAAAAGTGTCAATAGCCAATAAAAACAGCTGTCAAGAGTGTCATCAGCCAATCAAAAAGGCTAAAAAGAGTGTCTTCAGCCAATCAAAACATGCCATCTGAAAAGTGTCATCAGCCGATCAAAAAGGCTGAAAAGTGTGTCTTCAGCCAATCAAAACGGCTGAAAAGGGTGTCTTCAGCCAATCAAAACATGCCATCTGAAAAGTGTCATCAGCCAATCAAAACGGCTGAAAAGAGTGTCTTCAGCCAATCAAAACGGGTGAAAAGTGTCTTCAGCCAATCAAAACCCACTATAAAAATCTTGGGACACAGGAAGAAATATGAAAGGTAGGATGACAAAGTTACTTAATCATATTTACTTGTTTTCCTATTACTTCCCGTTTTATAAACGCTCGTGTTATCTCTTTTAATTAAAGGTTAAAGGTTAAAGGTGTCTGGTTTCAGTTCCAGTTCCATCAGAATAGATGCTCACCAGAACGTCAGTCGGGCAAGCCCAACCCCCCACTGTGGTGCCCTACCACAGCAGTGGCCTCCCCAATAAACAGCTTAAACTCACGGCCCTGGGCGGGGATCGATCTCTTGCCACGCGAATGCGAGGCAAACACGTTACCACTGTATTTTTCTGTTCGGTCGTATTCTATGGTTTTATTTATGACTATTCTATTCTATGGTCCACTGTTAAAAATCGTAATTTTAATCGGAAATTCTCCGTAAAAATATACGGTTCTCAGCTGTATTTCAGTAAATACAGGCTACTGTAATTTTCACCCTACTTTGTTTATTATCTATTATGGTTTGCTGACTGTAATATCATTCCTTTACGTCAATATATCCGTTTTTAAAACGGTAAAGGCCTAGCAACATTTATTCTAGGATTTTAACCGTTTTTTACGGCAAATTTTTAAGTGTAGCTTCTTTATGAGATTTAATTTCCGTTTTTGGTTTGGAATATATACATACCTTAAACTGATTATAAATTCAGTAATGACAATGAGAAGAATAAGAATTGGAGAAAAAAAAAAAAGTTGGACTTTAAGTGAAAAAAAAAAAAGTTCAGAGGAAGTGATGAGATGGGCTTACGACTGCTGATTCCAACATTGAAAGAACATTTATTCCAGGATTTTTACCGTTTATTACGGCAAATTTTTAAGTGTAGCTTCTTTATGAAATTAATTTTCAGTTTTTGTTTTGGTATAGATACATACCTTAAACTGAGAATAAATTTAGTAATGATAATGAGAAGAATAAGAAGAAATAAAATAAGGAAGTTGTTGGACCTTAAGTGAAAAGAAAAAAAAAAAAGTTCAGAGGAAGTGATGAGATGCGCTTACGACTGCTGATTCCAACATTGAAAGTCCTTGCCAAGTGATATTTACTGGCGGAAGAAAGAACTGACTATCGTTATATAATTAACATTCAAAATTCCCTGCCTTTTGCTTTACTTGCGGAAACACCAGCCACCCGTTGTGATACTACCGCTACAGAGGTATGGGGTCCTTTGACTGGTCAGACAGTACTACATGGATCCTTCTCTCTGGTTACGGTTCATTTTACCTTTGCCTACACATATACCGAATAGTCTGGCATATTCTTTACAGATTCTCCTCTGTCCTCATACACCTGATAACACTGAGATTACCAAACAATTCTTCTTCACTCAAGGGGTTACTGCACTGTAATTGTTCAGTAGCTACTTTCCTCTTGGGTAGGGTAGAAGAGACTTTTACCTATGGTAAGCACCTCTTCTAGGAGAAGGACACCCAAAATCAAACCTTTGTTCTCTAGTCTTGGGTAGTGCCCAAACCTCTGTACCATGGTTTTCCACTGTCTTGGATTAGAGTTCTCTTGCTCGACGGTACACTCCGGCACACTATTTTATCTAATTTCTCTTCCTCTTGTTTTGTTAAAGTGTTATACTTTATATAGGAAATATTTATTCTGTTACTGTTCTTAAAATATTTCATATTTCCTTGTTTCTTTTCATCACTGGGCTATTTTTCCCTGTTGGGGCCCCTGGGCTTATAGCATCCTGCTTTTCCAACTAGGGTTGTAGCTTAGCAAGTAATAATAATAATAATAATAATAATAATAATAATAATAATAATAATAATAATAATAATAACCCCATTTAAAGAGGCCGTGATCCTTCAAGACACGCTTTCTTGTCGGTCTACATCCATGCAAAAAGTTGTCTTATTAAAAGAGATTTACTTTATTTCCTGAAGTTATGATTATCTGACGTAAAACCCCAGGTCTAGCTTAGCTGCTAGGAATTGCCGTAAAAGGGGATCAAGGCTTTATAAGGTTAGTATTTCCGGATGTTCTCTGAAATACAGGACACAAAACTATTCTGAAGAAGAAGAAGAAGAAGAAGGAGGAGGAGATACAATATGGGATACTCTCTCAAAGATAGTGGCCGATGTGGTAACGTCATTGACTGGTGAACGGCAGACTGGGGTTCGAGTCCCGCTCAAACTCGGTAGTTTCTTTGATGGCTGCAACCTCACCATCCATGTGACCTAAGGATGGGAGGTTTGGGGGAGCCTATATGTCTATCTGCTCAGTCACCAGCAGCCATTGCCTGGCCCTCCTTGGTCCTAGCTTGGGTGGAGAGAGGGCTTGGGCGCTGATCACATATATATATACACATATATATATATGGTCAGTCTCTAGAGCATTGTCCTGCTTGATAGGGGCAATGTCATTGTCCCTTGCCTCTGCCATTCATGAGCGGCCTTTAAACCTTTAAACTTTTAAAATCAATAGACTAATTTGGGTCGTGGTGGCCTATTGGATACGTCCTTGCATAGCGATCTGCCGGACTGGGGTTCGAGTCTCGCTCAAGCTCGATAGTTTCTCGTAGTGTCCGCTATCTCGCCATCCTTGTAAGTTAAGGATATGACTTTGTCGGAGCTTATAGGTCTACCTACTGAGGCATCAGCAGCCATTGCCTGCCCCTCTCTGGTCCTAACTTGGATGGAGAGGGGGATTGTGGACTGATCATATGTATGGTTAGTCTCTAGGGCATTGTCACTGTCTCTTGCTTCTGCCATTCATGAGCAACCTTTAAAGACGTAGTAGAAGAACCAAATTACTTAAAAATCTTTTAGCGAGGCAGATTTGCACCGACTCACACGGGTGCCCTTTTAGCTCGAAAAAGTTTCCTAATAGCTGATTGGTCGGAAGTATTTTTGTTCGACCGAATACCTCCCACCAATCAGCGATCAGAAAACTTTTTCGAGCAAGTTTCCATCTTAATAAACCCCGGTTTCAATTGGCACCTTTTTTTTTTTTTGGCGTCTTCTAAATCATAAAGTCAGACATTGCTCTGGGATGGAGACAGGAAATTGGATGTTCTAGTAATTCAGCAACGACTTCCTGATGTAGGAAAAAAAAAATATTTATCTTGGTGTAAAAGATAGTTTTCTTTATTATCATATACTCACGCAATATATATATATATATATATATATATATATATATATATATATATATATATATATATATATATAATATATATATATAGTTGAAGATTATTTATATCACATACGCACGCATATATACACACACATATTTATATATATATATATATATATATATATATATATATATATATATGTATGTATATATATACTGTATATATACATATATATACAGTGTATATATACATATATATGTATATATATATATATATATATATATATATATATATATATATATATATATATGTATGTATATATATACTGTATATATACACATATATACAGTGTATATATACATATATATGTATATATGTATATATATATATACATACAGTATATACATACATTACAATAAATACTGTATGCCAGAGGCGCCATACAGAAAAATATATAAAATTTTATTTTCTGCAGTGAGATCATTGTCCATTTAGGAGTGCCATGACTTGTGAAAATATTTTTCTAGTAATAGACCCTTTTTCTCTCACATACCCACGCACACATTTTATATATATATATATATATATATATATATATATATATATATATATATATATATATATATATACATATATATATATATATATATATATATATATATATATATATATATATATATATATAAAGGAAGAAGTTGAACTTAGCTACTACAACTTCTCGAAGCGAATTTAATTACGAGAAATATAGCAATGGAAATAAGTTTAGTGGAAATAATTGCATTTTTTCTACTGCAGATAACGTAATAAATATAACTATTTCTTCTATCCTGAGACATCACTTTAAAGAATCAACTATACCGGTGATGAGGAATGAAAATGACCACATATTCTTCTTTTTTAATAATTATGACATTGCACTAAATCTTTTTATACCATTTAGAGATGAGTCAGAATCATAGCAAGCCTTAAAGGTGAAAGATATTTTTCAAAAGTTGGTTGACATTAATGACTTCATAGGATTAGTATTAGTGTCAATATAGGTATACTGTTTTTTCTGAATTATTAATACATTTTACTTGTTTTGGGTTTAAATCCAACCCTCCATTGAAGTCGAGTGAACTACTTCTCGGGCGGGTCCATATTAATCATCTAACGAAACATTTTCATTATAACTTATACAATTCTTTGATTGTAGCATCTTCCAAATCATATGATCTTGTGAAAAGTAATGTCTTTAGTTTCTTCTTAAATTCAGTTGCTCCCTTTAGGTCCTTCATTTCAGTTGGCAGTTTATTATAATGTCTAGGCGCACAGTAGCTAAAAGCCCTTTCACCAAATTTACTATTTGTTCTTGGTTTAGATAGCATAGGTTTGTCACTCATGTGTCTTGTGTTAACACTTGTTTCTACTTCTAGTTTATTCAGGCATTCTTTTAGATATTTTGGTTCATTTTGGTTATTTTACATTGTATACATTACACATGCAGGAGGAATAATTGAAAGGTTCTTCCGTCCTTTGAATTTACTACACATATACACATAAGGTCTTTATCATTCTTAATCCTTCCTACATAAATAGAGAAAATTAATAGCTCTTGTCTCTTCCAGAAAAGCATGGCAGACAGCCGATCCCCAAGAGGGGGAGGAGAAGGAGGAAAAGGATCCATTCTGAAAAGATTGACCTCATCGGATAAACTGAAAAGGTCATCCTCCGTGGAAATCCTAACTGGTCTCACAGCCCCGAGACCTCGCATCGTAGCCACGTCAGGAAGCACCAGCGCACAACAGCTCGACTGCAAAGGGAAAGGCCCTTCGCCAGTCGCCCCCGTCCATCCTCAAAAGAATCCCATAACAAAGAGCGTCGACTCAATCCGGCAATTATCCCCGATATCCGATGCCGTGCCGTCCTCCGTCAGCTCTCCTTCGATCAACAGACCGCTCTCAATCCATCCATCCATCGAGAGCCTGTCCTCCGTCACGACAAACAGTTCAGGATATAACGAATGCCCAAACGGCCTCAGTCCGCCTATGGCTAGAGCCGAGTCGGTGAAGATTTCACCGAGCAGGAAAACCACCGTTCTAGAAGCTCCCAAGATCCATAAGCCGACCGCTCCCATACATTCCTATCCTAACTTCACTCAGGATGAGAACGACTCTCCTGTGCCACTCAGGAGGAGCAGCATCATACCCAAGCCTGTAGTAGGCGAGGGTGGGCATATATTCAAGGTGACCACAAAACCACCTGATACCCTTCGTCCAGCACTTCCTTCTGTTGCTGCTGCTCAGAAGAGCAAAGCCGCGGAGCCAAATCCTTTATCCAGGAGAAGAGGCAGGAAGGAACCTATGACATTGACTCCACCGCCTAAAAGTAAGATCCTTAGATTTATCTTATTACTATTACTTGCTTAAGGGTACACTCGGGCACACTATCCTATCTAATTTCTCTTTACTTTGTTTTGATAAAGTTTATATAGTTTATATAGGAGATATTTATTTCAATGTTGTTACTCTTCTTAAAATATTTTATCTTTCCTTTTTTCCTTTCCTCACTGGGATATTTTCCCTGTTGGAGCCCCTTGGGATTATAGCATCCTGCTTTTCCAACTACGGTTTCTGCTTAGCAGGTAATAATAATAATAATAATAATAATAATAATAATAATAATAATAATAATGGTAAACTCAGGCACGCTGGTTTATCTTATTTCTCTATGAAGCTTTTATAGTTTATATACGAAAGACCTAATTTAATGTTGTTACTGTTCTTAAAATATTTTATTTTGATTTATTACTTCTCTTATAGTTTATCTATTTCCTTGTTTCCTTTCCTCACTAGGCTATTTTTCCCTATTAGAGCCCTTGGGCTTATAGAATCCTGCTTTTCCAACTAGGGTTAAAGGTTAGCTTGTAATATTAATAATAATAATACTTCTAATACTACTGTCAGGGTTTTAGACAATTTGAATGTTATATTTGCAATATCTAGGTTAAGCTTAGCACGATGTCATTGGACTATGAATACTATGCCTAGTTTATATAAAAAAGTATTATTTACTAGACTGTACACCATTTTATTACTGAAACCTGACCGATTTGGTTGCATGAAGATGCTTTTGAAATATTCTAACATAAAACACCTTCTAACTTTGGACATTGACCTTTGATGATTTATAAAGTGTTTTAGCATCAATATTTCTAACCATTCAGAATATCATGTTATATTATTATTATTATTATTACTAGCTAAGCTACGACCCTATAGTCCATTTGTTTTAGCGAGTCATATTTGCACAGACTCGCAACGGTGCCCTTCTAGCTCGGAAAAGTTTCCTGGTCGCTGATTGGTTAGAATTATCTTGTCCAACCAATCAGAGATCAGGAAACTTTTCCGAGCTAAAAGGGCACCCCTGCGAGTCGGTGCAAATATGACTCGCTAAAAGAAATGGACTATAGTTGAAAAAGCAAGATGATATTAAGCCCAAGGGCTCCAACAGGGAAGAATAACCCAGTGAGGAAAGAAAATACAGAAATAAATAAACTATATAAGAAGTTATGAACAATTCAAATAAAATAGGGAAATAAATAAACCATATAAGAAGTAATGAGCAATTAAAATAAAATATCTTATAACAATAACATTAAAACATTTCATGTATAAATTAGAGAAAGACTTATGTTAGCCTGTTCAATATGAAAACATTTACTGCAAGTTTGAACTTTTGAAGTTCCACTGATTCAACTACCCGATTAGGAAGATCATTCCACAACTTGGTAACAGCTGGAATGAAACTTCTAGCATGGTTATTGTCACTGGTTAAGGCTAAAAAACAGAAATTTCACTTCACAGAGGGTATTTTAGAAACGTAAAACTTCCAGATCCAAACGGTTGGAAATATTCTTAATATTAATGAGAGTAATTTTATTGGGCGGTAATTTTTCAAGTCTTTTGTGTCTACATTTATCTGAATTAATATAATGATAAAGTTTATACAAGCTGTAGGTATAGAGCATTCTTACAGTCTGTGTAAAGTAAGGGAGTTTTATTATTATTATTATTATTATTATTATTATTATTATTATTATTATTACTTATACTTTTCCCACAACAGTCTTAAAGGTTCTCTTAAAACTTATTTCTGACATGACACCAAAAATTTTTATATATAATTATCAGTCCAATTAGAAAAAATCCCATTAATATATTTTGATTAATCTAGCATTTGAATTGTACTGATTAAAGGTTATTCATTTAGAGGTTTAAAGGTTTCAAAATATACAGTAGGCCTGCAGTATATACAGTATATTGTAGACCTACTTATAATGATGCTTTTACAGGAGGGGGATGGGATTTTAAGGCTCTTCTTTATAACATACAACATAAAATCATATAGACCTACAATATACAGTAGGCCTACAGTATATACAGTATATTGTAGACCCACATTCGAATTATAACGATGGTGTAATAGGTGATAAAGAGGATGGGATTTTAAGGCTCTTCTTTATAACATACAACATAAAATCATATAGAACTACAATATACTATAGGCCTACAATATATAAATTATACAGTAGACCTACTTTCAACTTATAATAATACTTTTACAGGTGATAGCGAGGAACCCGTCTGGCAGAGGCGGCTATCTCTCCTCTTCGTCCCACCAAACGAAAGTGACCTACAAAATGAATCGGTAAGGAAACACTTCTAGTTTCTTTTATATTCAGTAGGATTTGCGTCTTGTTTTTCAGATGAAACGAAAGAGTCTTGTAAATCCAGCTTATGCAATGCATATCAAGGTGAAATGTGCAGGTAAACAAAGGCAATGATATAAGAATGTTGCCTCCCAATCGTCCTCCATTTTCAGGTACAATCGGTCAAGGTCAATAAGATGAGTGTTGCAATGTATGTTTCATATTTGCGTATTTAAGGTTTATATATATATAT
>NC_090735.1:126759923-126762423 GCF_036898095.1 Palaemon carinicauda | reverse complement strand
TGGAGAAAAGTATGATTTTAATATAATTCCACTCACCTAAGTTACTGTATGCACCAGTCACCCGTCGAGATACTACCGCTAGAGTGTTATGGGGTCCTTTGACTGGCCAGGACAGTACTACATTGGATCCTTCTCTCTGGTCACGGTTCATTTTCCCTTTGCCTACATATACACCGATTAGTCTGGCATATTCTTTATAGATTCTCCTCTGTCCTCATACACCTGACAACACTGAGATTACCAAACAATTCTTTTTCACCCAGGGGTCAACTACTGTGCTGTATTTGTTCAGTAGCCACTTTCCTCATGGTAAGGGTAGAAGAGACTCTTTAGCTATAGTAAGTAGCTCTTCTAAGAGGAGGACACCCCAAAATCAAACCAGTGTTCTCTAATCTTAGGTAGTGCCATAGCCTCTGTACCATGGTCCTCCACTGTCTTGGGCTAGAGTTCTCTTACTTGAGGGTACTCTCAGGCACACTATTCTATCTAATTTCTCTGCTTCTTGTTTAGTTAAAGTTTTCATAGGTTGTATAGGAAATATTTATTTTAATGTTGTTAATGTTCTTAAAAGATTTTATTTTTCCTAGTTTCCTTTCCTCACGGGGCTATTTACCCTGTTAGAGCTCTTGGGCTTATAGCATCCTACTTTTCCAACTAGGGTTGTAGCTTAGCAAGTAATAATAATAATAATAATAATAATAATAATAATAATAATAATAATAATGACTGGATACGAAAAAAGAAATTAAAGCTGGAGAGAACAGAGATAAGAATTCTGATTTGGATTATGGGAATATCACTACTTGAAAGCTTGAATAATGATCAAGAACAATGGCAGGCATAGTAAAGATTACATAGGTGATAAGATTGTCAAAACTGAGATGGTGTGGACACGTGTTGAGAATGGATGATGGGAAGGGAATGTAGGGAGTTTGGGAGGAACCTGTTAGGGGAGCGAAGATCGAGAAGGAGGCATAGAATTAGATGAATATAACGTGAAGGATGATATGGAGAGAAGAGGTTTGGTGGAAGAGGAAGCCTTTGATAGATAGCAACCGACCCATTAATGTAGGGATAACGGTGGGAAAGAAGAACTGGAAGAAAAATGAATAAAATGCCTAATCTAATGAGTGGATAAAGTGGAAGTTGAATGTAGTTTTATATATATATATATATATATATCGTATATATATATATATATATATATTGTATATATAAATATACTGTATATACATACATATATATATATATATATATATTTCAAAATATTATTCTGCCTACTTAAAAGACGAGATAGATTCTTTAATTTGGAACGATGTATAAAGATGAAATTTTATTTATAATACTAAACCAAATTAGTAAAAATCCGAAATATTAGGGTTGTGGTGGCTTACGTGGTAACGTCCCTGACTGGCGATCGGCAGACTGGTGTTCCAGTCACGCTCAAACTCGTTAGTCTCTTTGGTAGCTGCAACCTCACCATCATTGTGAGCTAAGGATAGGGGGTTTGGGGGAGCCTATAGATATATCTGCTGAGTCATCAGAAGTCATTGCCTGGCCCTCCTTGGTTCTAGCTTGGATGGAGAGGGGGCTTGGGCACTGATCATATGTGTATATAGTCAGTCTCTAGGGCACTGTCTTGCTCGATAGGGCAATGTCACTGTCCCTTGCCCCTGAAATTCATGAGCGGCCTTTAAACCTTATTGTTGAATATCTAAATTGCACTTTAAGCTGAAGAATGACTACCCATTAATAAAATTAGTAATAGTAGTAACGATAGTCGTGATAGCTTTAACTAATATTCACGAATTATGTAATTTTTTAAGCTTCCATTAAATACCAATAATATCTGATGGTAAAATTGAAAAATTCGTTTAACATGGTCAAAGAAAAGATCTATTTAATTATAAAATAAAGTTCAATTTGTTTTTATCATTTTCACAAGATGGTAGAATATGACAATGTTATATGCATTCAGTCTTGCTTAATTATTGTGTGTGTGTGTGTGTGTGTGTGTGTGTGTTCAGAAGGCTTTGTAATTAGGCCTACATCCTTCCTGGAGATTTTATAATATGTTGTAATCAATTATCTCATAACGTGAAAAAAAACATTAATATTTTGTAATAGTAATTGTCTATTGCTTGCATATTTCATCATAAATTTCATAAATTCATGCAGACAATTAAGCCTAAATTGTACCGGGTGGTAAGCTTCTTCGATAACAAATTCTCTCGAATTCTTTAATGATAATACTTAGTAAAATAGCCAGGAATTACTAGAAGTTTGGACAATGCAGCAATTTAACAATTGAATTAACTGGGTGTGCGCGCAGGCTGTGTGTGTGTGTGTGTGTGTTCTAAAACTGAATAAAGTTTTATTCCCAATATCTGACAAAGGTTCAAACGTAAATAGAATTTATTTTTCATTCTAATGTGCACAATAAAATAGATAGCAACTAAGTACAGTATATGAATTTCAAATCACAAAGCTGTAAGCCTAA
>NC_090735.1:126739923-126742423 GCF_036898095.1 Palaemon carinicauda | reverse complement strand
CTCCCGTTGGAGAGGCTCTAGCTACCTCTACAACTAATTTGGAGAGCTTCTAGTTAATTCTACAACTAATTTGGAGATTTACTAACTCTATAACTATTTTGGAGAGGGCCTAGCTAACTCTACGACTATTTTGAAGAGGCTCTAGCTAATTCTACGACTATTTTGGAGAGGCTCTGGCTAACTCTACAACTAATTTAGAGAGGTTCTGGCTAACTCTAAAACTATTTTGGAGAGGCTCTAGCTAATTCTACGACTATTTTGGAGAGGCTCTAGCTAACTCTACAATTGATTTGGAGAGGCACTAGACTGCAAATAATTTGGAGAAGCTCTAGCTAACTCTACAACTAGTTTGAAGAGGCTCTAGTTATCTCTACAACTATTTTTTAGAAGCTCTAACTAACTCTACAACTCTTTTGGAGAGGCTCTAGTTATCTCTACAACTATTTTGTAGAAGCTCTAACTAACTCTACAACTCTTTTGGAGAGGCTCTAGACTGCAAATAATTTGGAGAAGCTCTAGCTAACTCTACAACTAGTTTGAAGAGGCTCTAGTTATCTCTACAACTATTTTGTAGAAGCTCTAACTAACTCTACAACTCTTTTGGAGAGGCTCTAGACTGCAAATAATTTGGAGAAGCTCTAGCTAACTCTACAACTAGTTTGAAGAGGCTCTAGTTATCTCTACAACTATTTTATAGAAGCTCTAACTAACTCTACAACTCTTTTGGAGAGGCTCTAGTTATCTCTACAACTATTTTGTAGAAGCTCTAACTAACTCTACAACTCTTTTGGAGAGGCTCTAGACTGCAAATAATTTGGAGAGGCTCTAGCTAACTCTACAAGTAATTTAGAGATACTCTAGCTAACTCTACAACTAATTTGGAGATGTTCAAAACTCTACAAGTAATTTGAATTGGCTCTAATATAAAACTAATTTGGAGAGGCTTTAGCTAACACTACAACTAATTCTTACTAGAATCTTATAAGATTATTATTATTATTATTATTATTATTATTATTATTATTATTATTATTATTATTACTATTACTAAAAGCCAAATTCTATTCGTCCCAATCATACTTTCAAACATGTCAGTCGCCATTTCTTGAACCCCTTACACACAGAGAGAGAGAGAGAGAGAGAGAGAGAGAGAGAGAGAGAGAGAGAGAGAGAGAGAGAGAGAGAGAATGAAGCGAATGTCTCTAAACTTGTAGGTCGAGGGGAGCTTAAGTACTCCAGACGAAGGTTTAGGTGACTACTGAAGTGTAAGACGGGAAGACGGTGAAGAAAGCGCAAGATTGGTAAGGGATAAGGATGGCAGATGAAGATGGGGGGAAATGTAAGCTGATGGGAAACAAAATGTGATTGTGTAAGAGGAGAGAATTTGTTGTCAGATAGAGGGAACGAAAAGGAGGGGACTTGTGACGACTGCAGTGATTTTAACTCTTATCCCATAAAGTATAAAACAGTACTGGTATTACCTTATTTTTATTGTTATCCTTATTATGGTTGTTTTAGCCTTTTATTACAACCCACCAGCAAATTCCTACAAAAGGTTTAAAGGCCGCTCATGAATGGCAGAGGCAAGGGACAGTGACATTGCCCTATCAAGTAGGACAAAGTACCCTCTCGACCCAAGCTAGGACCAAGGAGAACCGGGAAATGGCTGCTCATGACTCAGCAGATAGACTTATAGGCTCCCCCCAAACACCCCATCCATAGCTCACAAGGATGGTGAGGTTGGAGCAATCAAAGGAACTAACGAGTTTGGGAGGGACTCGAACCCCAGTCTGGCATTCACCAGTCAGGGACGTTACCACATTAGCCACCACAATCTTAGGTAATCTAAAAGAAATACAATAACCAGTATTCCAATTATATATATATATATATATATATATATATATATATATATATATATATATATATATATATATATATATATATATATTCGTTTTGCCCCCATGAAGTAGCCAAGTGTTCAACTTGGCGAAAATTTACGAAGATCTTTTTAATGAATTTTGATCACGTATTTCTTTATTGGTTCATTATTCTCATAATCGTTACCTTGAAGAGGATAATAGTGATTATCTTTTATCATTATTATTATTATTATTATTATTATTATTATTATTATTATTGTTGTTATTGTTGTCGTTGTTATTGTTGTCGTTGTTGTTGGTGGTTGTTGTTGTGTATGTATGTATGTATGTATGTATGTGTATATATATATATATATATATATATATATATATATATGTGTTTATATACATATATATACTGTATATACATATATATATATATATATATATATATATATACATATATATATATATATATATATATATATATATATATATATATATATATATATATATATATATATATACTGATTTCTACATAAGTAAGCAGGATGAATTTACATTGATACGAGCTTTTGAGAAAGTAGCCAGCATCTCCAGGGCCGTGGCATAACGTCTCGACAATCACGTTAACACAA
>NC_090735.1:126714923-126734923 GCF_036898095.1 Palaemon carinicauda | reverse complement strand
GCCATCTCGGTGGTTTATTCCGTGTTTTTACATGTATACATAAATATTAACAATACTAAGTATTATATAGAAATGTTTTATATATATACATATATATATATATATATATATATATATATAAAATATATATATATATAAAATATATATATATATATATATATATATATATATTAAATATATATATATATACATATATGTATGTACTGAAAACATATACACTTATATATACAAATACAAATTCATATGCTTAGTTATTTTCATGCATATATAATGTATAGATATATATATATATATATATATATATATATATATACATACATATGTATATATATACATATAATATACATATATACATGCATACATATATATATATATATATATATATATATATATATATATATATATATATAAACAGTATATACTTTTTCATTGCGAAGGAAGAAAAATGTCCTGGCTTTTAGCAGGATAAAAATAGATACCTTAAATGTAGATATGTTGCCGGAACCAGAATCAATTGAAAGAAACATACGAATCGATACTTGGGGATAATAAGGGGGATTATTATTATTATTATTATTATTATTATTATTATTATTATTATTAAAGTCAAACTCGACTCTCAAAAAGCTGGCTCGATTGAAAACAAGAAGAAAAGAATTATATTACTGTTAAATAAATAAAATAAAATATATATTACATATAATCTATAAAAAAAAGAGTAAATTATGCGATAAAATTCTGTGCTAAATAGAAATATAAATCGTATGCCACAAAACAAGGCGATCGTCTGGCATACAGTTAAGACCCAGATAACTAGTTGTCACAGGGCCAAATTGATTCAACATTTACAAGATCCACTCTGGCACCAAAAAAAAAAAAAAAAAAAAAAAAAAAAAAAAAAAAAAAAAAAAAACCTCAGAGCACAGACCTCCGCCAAGGCAGGTCAATGAAAGCCCTGTCCGGAGGAAAAGAAGAAGAAGAAGACTGCTTAAAGGTCGCTCATGAATGGCAGAGGCAAGGGGCAGTGGCATTGTCATGGCAAGCAGGACAATACCCTAGAGAATGACCATATATTATATGATCAGCGACCAAGCCCCCTCTCCAACCAAGCTACGACCAGGGAGGGCCAGGCAATGGCTGCTGATGACTCAGCAGATAGACCTATAAACTCGCCCCAACCACCCTATCCTTATCTCGCAAGGATGGTGAAGTTTCAGCAACCAAAGAAACTAACGAGTTTGAGCAGGACTCGAACCCCAGTCTGGCGATCACCAAGCGAGGACGTTACCACCAGGCCATCGAAACACCTCGGGCTTAGATTGCTGCGACCTGATAGTCTTAAGGGCTAATGTTTAAATCCCCACAGAGGTTTATCTGCCTCTAGATGCTTAGCTGAAAAATATTGGAATATTTATGAGTGTTTATTATTATTATTATTATTATTATTATTATTACTTGCTAAGCCACAACCCTAGTTGGAAAACAGGATGCTTTAAGCCCTGGGGCCTCAAAAGGGATAATAGCCCAGTGAGGAAAGGAAACAAGGAAAAGCAGTAACAACACCTAAACAAACATTTCCTACAAAAACTATAAAAACTTGAACAAAACAAGCGGAAGAGAAATAAGATAGAATAGTGTACCCGAGTGTACCCATTAAAAAAAAAAGAAATGGTTGAGAGTATATAAAAACACAAGAAATCATTATTTGGATGCGTACAGATCAAGAAACTTGAAATTAGGATACCATTATTTTTGTAAAGGCAGATTTCTCAAGCACATTCTCAACATTAAAATTTGCAACGCCACCTTCAAAGAGGACCAGTAGAAACATCGCACATTTATGTGTATATACGTTTATCTGTATATTCATTTTGCCATGTAATGTTCCCTTTCTGAGTGGGGATACCTTAAGGATTTGTGTATGGCCATGATCAGCAAAGACACCCAAACTAGATTGGTTTACTGTGAGCGACCAGACTAAAGTCTCCACCATCACCAATAGGAAGTGCCAGCGTGGTGATGAAAATGACCAAACCCCAGACATGTATTGAGGCCTTTGTCCTGCAGTGGACTAGAAACGGATGCATTCTTTTTTTTTTTTTGATGAAAACGTTGAAGAAGTATTATTATCATTATTATTATTATTATTATTATTACTTGCTAAGCCACAACCCTAGTTGGAAAAGCAGGATACTATAGGCCCAGCGGCCGCAACAGGGAAAATAGCTCAGTGAAGAAAGGAAACAAGGAAAACAGTAACAACACCCAAAAAATAATTTCCTATAAAAACTATAAAAACTTTAACCAAACAAGAGGAAGAGAAATTAGATAGAATAGTGTGCCCGAGTGTACCCTCAAGCAAGAGAACTCTAACCCAAGTAAAAATTAAAATGAGAAATATCACCAAAAATAAAATATTTCGAAACACTCGTAATGAAAGGTGTAGACTTCAACATGAAAAATTATTTTACTATTCTTACCAAATCCGAAATTAGTTGCAATTCTTTAACTGTAAGAAGAATTTATAACAAATCGTATTATCAATTCAATTGATATTTCAAAATTAAAAAAATAGAATTCTATATAAATTATGCTCCTAAACACACACACACACACACTTATTTATATATGTGTGTACAATAGAACCACAGGGAAAATAACACACACATATATATATATATATATATATATATATATATATATATATATATATATATATACATATAGATATATATATATATATATATATATATATATATATACATATATATATATATACTGTATATATATACATACACACACACACACACACATATATATATATATATATATATATATATATATATATATATATATATATATAGCATATGTGCAAAAGAACCATAGCAAAAATGAAAATATAATATAATATATATATATATATATATATATATATATATATATATATATATATACAGTATATATATATATATATATATATATATATATATATATATATATATATATATATATATATATATAAAGTTTATATTTATATATTTAATATTAAATTTTCATCATGCTCTAGTTCTTTTGCACATATACTATATATATATACAGTATATATACAGTATATATATATATATATATGTGTGTGTGTGTGTGTGTGTGTGTGTGTGTGTGTGCCTATATATACATACACACACTAGGAAGAAAACAAAAACAAAATAGACTCAAATCGAAGTAGAGAAAAAGCCAAAGACGCGAAAAATGCCTACCAGCTTCGCGACCCAGATAAACAGAATGCCATATCAAAGTTAAGTGGCAAATAACTACATTGAATCCACGCCCCCTTCGAGAGAGATATCGGCTAATCTTCACTTCACAGGACTTAATGGCTTGTACGGGACGAGGAAATTAACTGGCGCAATAAATTATTAAATAAAAAAAGACTGAAATACATACATTATTGTCCCTTCAACTACCTTGGACCAGTGTTTGCAGTATTTTTAACTTTGCCTTTTTTTTTAAACCTTTTCCACCGTGTTGCATTGGAGTTCTCTTGTTTAGAAGGGTACATTCAGGCACGCTATTCTATTTGGTTTTCCTTATTTCCTTTCCTCAATGGACTGTTTTCTCTGTTGGAGCCCTTGGGCTTATAGCTAATTTAACAACTTTGTTAGTAATAATAATAATAATAATAATAACAACAATAATAATAATAATAATAATAATAATAATATTTTATATCCGGTTCCTTATTTCCTTTCCTCAATGGACTGTTTTCTCTGTTGGAGTCCTTGGGCTTATAGCTGCTTTAACAAGGGTTGTAACTTAGCTAATAATGATAATAATAATAATAATAATAATAATAATAATATTTATATCCGGTTGCTTATTTCCTTTCCTCAATGGACTGTTTTCTCTGTTGGAGCCCTTGGGCTTATAGCTGCTTCAACAACTTTGCTAGTAGTAATAATAATAATAATAATAATAATAATAATAATAATAATAACAATAATAATAATAATAATAATAATAATAATATTTTATATCCGGTTCCTTATTTCCTTTCCTCAATGGACTGTTTTCTCTGTTGGAGCCCTTGGGCTTATAGCTGCTTTAACAACAAGGATTGTAACTTAGCTAATAATAATAATAATAATAATATTTTATATCCGGTTCCTTATTTCCTTTCCTCAATGGACTGTTTTCTCTGTTGGAGCCCTTGGGCTTATAGGCCTAGCTGCTTTAACAACTAGGGTTGTAGCTTTGCTAGTAGTAGTAATAATAATAATAACAATAATAATAATAATAATAATAATAATAATAATAATAATAATAATAATAATAATAATATTTTATATCCGGTTCCTTTTTTTCCTTTCTTCAATGGACTGTTTTCTCTGTTGGAGCCCTTGGGCTTAGAGCTGCTTTAACAACTAGGGTTGTAGCTTAGCTAACAATAATAATAATAATAATAATAATAATAATAATAATAATAATAATAATAATAATGTCTTTTATCCGGTTCTTGTTCAAGAATTTTCGAAATGTTATATTTCTCAACTCAACCACACATCTTATGAAAGATCTATTTTAATGTTGTTACTGTTCTTAAAATGTCTTATTTCAATGATTCATTACTTCTCTTGTAGTTTATTTATTTCCTTGTTTCCTTTCCTTGTTTCCAACGGGGAAAATAACCAAGTGAGGAAAGGAAATGAGGAAATAAACTACAAGAGAAGTAAAGAATAATTGAAATAACATATTTTATGAACAGTATCAACATTAAAAAAGATCTTTCATAGAGCTTAATAAAGAAAATTGACGAAAATACGAATTAATTCAAGTGAAATTTATATTCTATAAGGTAGCATATAACTTTTAATTAATTCCTTAAGAATAACTTATTGAACAAACTAAGAAAATCTTTGCAATGTTGTAGCCACATTGATAAAAAAACACATGTTCTTATGAGCTACTACTGTTATTATCACCAATGCAGTGAAGAATAGATAAGACATTGCAATAATCAAGCCAGCAATTTCTGTAATGGAAAATGAAATTGCCGTCAACGTATATTTGATTATAGAACGAATTAACAGCTGACGTAATATCGTCCTTCTAATACATTGGATGACAGTTTTGGGACTCTGATCACGTAAAGAGCTATTATATATCTATCTACTTATTTAAATCAATCATATATTTTATCTATCTACTTGTCTATTCATTTCTTCTATCTATAAGTACTGCACTAGCCTCCTGGTTAGTACTGTGGTAACGTATTCGCCTAGCATTGGCATGGCAGCGGATCGATCCCCGCCCTGGACTGTGAGTTTAATCTGTTTACTGAGGAGGATACAGTTTTTTAATTCAATCATCCATTTTATTTATCTACTTGCTATTCATTTATTCTATTTATAAGTACTGTATTAGCCTACTGGCTAGTACAGTGCTAACGTATTCGCCTAGCATTGGCATGGCAGCAGAACGATCCCAGCCCAGGACTGTGAGTTAAGATATTTACTGGGGAGAATACATTTTTTTTTCAATTCAATCATCCATTTTATTTATCTACTTGCCTATTCATTTCTTTCATCTATAAGTACTGCACTAGCCTCCTGGTTAGTACAGTGGTAACGTATTCGCCTAGCATCCGCATGGCAGCAGATCAATCCCCGCCCTGGACCGTGAGTTAAGCTATTTACTGGGGAGGATAGTTTTTTTCAATTCAATCATCCATTTTATTCATCTATTTGTCTATTCATTTCTTTTATCTATAAGTACTGCACTAGCCTCCTGGTTAGTACAATGGTAACAAATTCGCCTAGCATTCGCATGGCAGCAGAACGATCCCAGCCCGGGACTGTGAGTTAAGCTATTTACTGGGGAGGATACATTTTTCCAATTCAATCATCCATTTTATTTATCTATTTGCCTATTCATTTCTCTTATCTATAAGTATTGTATTAGCCTCCTGGCTAGTACAGAGCTAACATATTCGCTTAGCATTCGCATGGCAGCAGATCGATCCCCGCCCGGGACTTTGCGTTAAGCTATTTACTGGGGATGATACAGCTGTGGTTGGGCACAACAGTAGGGGGTTAGGCTTGCCAAGCTGACGTTCTCGTGAGCATCTATACTGACGAAAATGAAACCAGACACCGGACCGTGATTTTAAGCTGTTTACTGGGGATGATACAGCTGTGGTTGGGCACAACAGTAGGGGGTTGGCCTTGCCCGGCTGACGTTCTAGTGAGCATCTATGAGTGTATAGAGGAGAAGCCGATAAACTACACCCATATTTTCCTACCGTTTTCGATTTTGACTATTTTCTTTTCGATTTTTACTATTTTCTTTTCGATTTTTACTATTTTCTTTTCTATTTTTACTATTTTCTTTTCTATTTTTACTATTTTCTTTTGGATTTTTACTATTTTCAAGGTCGTAAATGATTTGAGAGTCGAGTTCAGATATCGCTAAACATACGCAGGCTGATACCACTGGGACTAGCATCGATTCACGTGGGCGATTCCGACCCCTCCCCTTCCCGGAGGGGTGCGCCTTCCCTCACCCCGGGCCAATCCCCCCAACTGGCAGGGCGTTGACAATGCAACACTGAGCCTGTCAGATTACCAGAACACCTTTTCCCTTTTTGCTCGTTTCTTTGTTTCTTAGAATATCTTTATGTTAGAATGTCTTTATGATCCCAGTTCTGTTTGCATATGTAATTATATTAGTTGATATTTGATTACTTAGTTACTTTCAATTGTATTTTACCATACTCTTTTATTCTGACTGTGGTTCTCTCTAGTTTACTTTTGGCTTTTCCTCTTCTTGAAAGGTTGCTAATTGAGTCAAGGGCATATTTGTCTTCTTCAATTTTCTCTGTTGGAGCCCTTGGGCTTATAGCTTCCTGCTTTAACAACTGGGGTTGTAGATTAGCTAGTATTAATAATAATAATAATAATAAATAATAATAATAATAATAATAATAATAATAATAATAATTATAATAATAATATAAATAATAATAATATAAATAATAATAATAATAAATAATAACAACAACAACAACAACAATAATAATAATAATAATAATAATAATAATAATGATAATAATAAAAATTAAATGATAACTACCAATTGTAGCTAACCCTTTTTACATTGTATTGAAAAGCGAGTAGTCTCAATTAGTTCTGTGGGCTGTTATAGTCTTGTTTTTTATGTTTTAAATTATTCAAATTATAATTAGCCAAAAAAACAACATCAATTATTGTCCTTAAAAATTTCAATATTTTCTTTTGCTGTAGCACTGATGCTGTTAAACTCAGCAGCTGTGGAGGTAAAACAAATTGTTTATAAACATACTCTAAAAGTAATTATTCATTACTGTTGACACCTATATCATTTGAAACTATTTTTCATACTATATGTAGCCTACATAGGAACTATAATTTTTCAATAAAGTTTGTAGTAGACTTTGACCCTAAAAAAAATATTGTCTAAAATTCCTCCACACACACGCTCTCTCTCTCTCTCTCTCTCTCTCTCTCTCTCTCTCTCTCTCTCTCTCTCTCTCTCTCTCTCTCTCTCTCTCTCTCATACTTACACGTATCCTTTATATACGTCTGTTTATATACACCTTATAGGCCTATATATATTCATGAGTAAATATGTATATATGTATATATACTAGTGTATGCAACCCGTCAAAATGACGGCTAGATATTTAGATAGATATACACACTAACAGTTTCAACCTTTCCCAACCCCTCCCCCTTTCCTAACAAGAATATATATATATATATATATATATATATATATATATATATATATATATATATATAGCCTATACATATATCATCATCATGAATGAAGAAATATTGAATTAAATGCTCAAGATAGAGACAACTGGCGAAATCTAACCGAGGCCCTTTGCGTCAATAGGCGTAGGAGGAGGAGATGATGATGATAATGATATATTCATACACACACACACACACACACACACACACATATATATATATATATATATATATATATGTGTGTGTGTGTGTGTGTGTGTGTGTGTGTGTGTGCACAAACGAGACAGTGCATCTTCCCCTGTACTATCAATACGTATATACATATGTTAGGAAGTGTTAATATATATCATAGATTTGCTGGAAAGAGTAGCCTCTGTTATAAGTGAACACGTATACAGTAGACGGTTTCTTCGACCCCCCTCGTATAATAAACGGTGTTCGATCGCATAGTGGGAGTCATGTCGTATTGATATTCTTCGTTGGGGGTTAAACTTAAGTTCATTGTGTTACATCACGGTTTAAATGTTTAAAGGCCGCTCATGAATGGCAGAAGCAAGGCACAGTTACATTGCCTTATCAAGCAGGACGAAGCCCTTGAGACTGACCATTTATACATATGATCAGCGCACAAGCCGCCTCTCCATCCAAGCTAGAACCAAGGGCCAGGCAATGGCTACTGATGACTCAGCAGATAGACCTACAGGCTCCCCCAAACCCCCCATCTTTAGCTCTCAAGGATAGTGAGGTTGCAATGGCCAAGGAAACTAACGAGTTTGAGCGGGACTCTAACCCCAGACTGGCGTTCACCAGTCAGGGACATTACCACATCGGCCACCACAAGTTAAGACTGTTTTATATCTCCATGTTTTCCATCTTAATTTCTATATAGTTTCTATACATGAGGTGTTCACCCTTTCTCTACTATACTATAGTCCATTTCTTTTAGCTAGGCAGATTTGCACCGACTCGCAGCGGTGCCCTTTTAGCTCGGAAAAGTTTCCTGATCGCTGATTGGTTAGAATTATCTTGTCCAACCAATCAGTGATCAGGAAACTTTTCCGAGTTTCCTAATCGCTGATTGGTTAGAATTATCTTGTCCAACCAATCAGCGATCAGGAAACTTTTCCGAGCTAAAAGGGCACCGCTGCGAGTCGGTGCAAATATGCCTCGCTAAAAGAAATGGACTATAGCTGATTGGTTGGAATTATTTTGTCCAACCAATCAGCTAGTAGGAAACTTTTCCGAGCTAAAGGGGCACCACTGCGAGTCAGTGCAAATGCGCCTCAGTATAAAAAAGAAAAAAAAAATTGAGCACAGTATAAAATTTTATAATTCAACTACGTCCAAAAAACTACAGTGGAGTAGTAAGCCTACTGGTATGTGCCAAGGTGAATTTTGTGTGTTTTCAAGCATTGTCTCTTTTTTTTCCCTTGTGATTCTTTGTGCTTGCCTGAATGGGTCGCTTTATGAAATGTTCTATGGGAAACAAATAAATTGATTAACGTGGTCATATTTTTTTCAGGGCTCTCATTTTCATTAAATAAAGTTCTTTAAGTTATTAATTTCGTATAAAGTTTCATCTTCTTTAATTTGATTCTTTGGTCATGATATTAAAATTTCAATTGTATAGTTAACTTTATGCGATATCGAGCTTAAGTGACTTAGTTTTATATATATATATATATATATATATATATATATATATATATATATATATATATATATATATATATATATATACTGTATATATATATATATATATATATATATATATATATATATATATATATACATACATCGGACATGACAATTCATGTCTGGAGATTGGCCATATTATATATATGTATATGTGTATATATATATATATATATATATATATATATATATATATATATATATATATATATATATGTGTGTGTGTGTGTGTATGTATACACATATATACACATATAAATATATGGGGTCAGGGATTGGGTCAGTCATATGAAGAGAATAAGAAGAAGTTTTGGAAAGAAGTGAAGAGAGTAAGGAAGGCTGGCGCAAGAATTGAAGAGACAGTGAAAGATGGAAATGGAAGGTTGTTAAAAGGAGAGGAGGCAAGGAAAAGGTGGGCGGAATATTTTGAAAGTTTGCTGAATGTTGAGGATAATAGGGAGGCAGATATAATTGCTGTTCCAGGTGTTGAGGTGCCAGTGATGGGAGGTGAGAATGAGAGAGAGATAACAATAGAGGAAGTGAGGAGAGCACTAGATGAAACGAGAGTAGGAAAAGCATCTGGTATGGACGGTGTGAAAGCTGAGATGTTGAAGGAAGGGGGTGTGACTGTACTTGAATGGTTGGTGAGATTGTTTAATATGTGTTTTGTGTTGTCAATGGTACCAGTAGATTGGGTTTGTGCATGTATTGTACCACTATATAAGGGTAAGGGAGATGTGCATGAGTGTTGTAATTCAAGAGGTATTAGTTTGTTGAGTGTAGTTGGAAAAGTGTATGGTAGAGTACTGATTAATAGGATTAAGGATAAAACAGAGAATGCAATCTTGGAAGTACAGGGTGGTTTTAGAAGAGGTAGGGGTTGTATGAATCAGATTTTTACAGTTAGGCAGATATGCGAGAAATATTTAGCAAAAGGTAAGGAGGTGTATGTTGCGTTTATGGATCTGGAGAAAGCATATGATAGAGTTGATAGGGAAGCAATGTGGGATGTGATGAGGTTATATGGAGTTGGTGGAAGGTTGTTGCAAGCAGTGAAAAGTTTATACAAAGGTAGTAAAGCATGTGTTAGAATAGGAAATGAAGTGAGTGATTGGTTTCCGGTGAGAGTGGGGCTGAGACAGGGATGTGTGATGTCGCCGTGGTTGTTTAACTTGTATGTTGATGGAGTGGTGAGAGAGGTGAATGCTCGAGTGCTTGGACGAGGATTAAAACTGGTAGGCGAGAATGACCATGAATGGGAGGTAAATCAGTTGTTGTTTGCGGATGATACTGTACTGGTAGCAGACACAGAAGAGAAGCTTGACCGACTAGTGACAGAATTTGGAAGGGTGTGTGAGAGAAGGAAGTTGAGAGTTAATGTGGGTAAGAGTAAGGTTATGAGATGTACGAGAAGGGAAGGTGGTGCAAGGTTGAATGTCATGTTGAATGGAGAGTTACTTGAGGAGGTGGATCAGTTTAAGTACTTGGGGTCTATTGTTGCAGCAAATGGTGGAGTGGAAGCAGATGTACGTCAGAGAGTGAATGAAGGTTGCAAAGTGTTGGGGGCAGTTAAGGGAGTAGTAAAAAATAGAGGGTTGGGCATGAATGTAAAGAGAGTTCTATATGAGAAAGTGATTGTACCAACTGTGATGTATGGATCGGAGTCGTGGGGAATGAAAGTGATGGAGAGACAGAAATTGAATGTGTTTGAGATGAAGTGTCTGAGGAGTATGGCTGGTGTATCTCGAGTAGATAGGGTTAGGAACGAAGTGGTGAGGGAGAGAACGGGTGTAAGAAATGAGTTAGCGGCTAGAGTGGATATGAATGTGTTGAGGTGGTTTGGCCATGTTGAGAGAATGGAAAATGGTTGTCTGCTAAAGAAGGTGATGAATGCAAGAGTTGATGGGAGAAGTACAAGAGGAAGGCCAAGGTTTGGGTGGATGGATGGTGTGAAGAAAGCTCTGGGTGATAGGAGGATAGATGTGAGAGAGGCAAGAGAGCGTGCTAGAAATAGGAATGAATGGCGAGCGATTGTGACGCAGTTCCAGTAGGCCCTGCTGCTTCCTCCGGGGCCTTAGATGACCGCGGAGGTAGCAGCAGTAGGGGAGTCAGCATTATGAAGCTTCATCTGTGGTGGAAATGTGGGAGGTTGGGCTGTGGCACCCTAGCAGTACCAGCTGAACTCGGTTGGGTCCCTGATTAGGCTGAAGGAACATAGAGAGTAGAGGTCCCATTTTTGTTTTGTTTCATTGTTGGTGTCGGCTACCCCCCAAAATTGGGGGAAGTGCCTTGGTATATAGATAGATAGATATATATATTTAAATATATATATATATATATGATATATATACAGTATATATATATATATATATATATATATATATATATATATATATATATATATATATATATATATATATACACTGTATGTGTGTTTGTATGGTATATGTAGCGTACGTCTGTGCGTTTGTGAAGTTGCTTCAATAATTGACAAGTTTCGTAGCTCATCCTTTAGGCATAATAATGATTATAATTTTTGTTACTAATCGTATCACTAGATTTTCTTTCCCGTTTTATTATGGTTGAGTATTTGGTATTACAAGCTAGGCTATAACCCTAGTTGGAAAAGCAAGATGCTATAAGCCCAGGGGCTCCAACAGGGAAAAACAGCCCAGTGAGGAAAGGAAACAAGAAATAAATAATCCAGCATTATATTAATTTCTGAAATATCTTTTTAAATTATATATAATTTTGTGTATGTTTCTATATTAATCTGTTTTATTCTATTACCTATATTTCCTTGTAGTTTAAATCTCTAATTATATTATGTATATTCTTCTTTTCTTTTATTTACTACATTTTTATGTACTTTTCATTTCCAATTCTTAATTCTGAATATTTAGCATGAAATAATGCATGAATATATACTAGTTTCTTGAAAAAAAAAATATTTCAAATAATTCTTGCCACACTTTCTAGAGTATGTATCTAAATAAGTTATTATCTTTTACTGATCTTAAATGCATGATATATGATATGAAGATCACAGTTCCATTATCACTTATATTTTCTCTCCTATTTTATCTCTTCCTTTTCTTTAACAGGAGGATAACCAGCCGAAATCACCGGTAAGTAACTGGGTGTACAGTTGGCTTCGTAAATTCTGGTACACCACATAGGAAGCAAAGGAGATGTCAGTGTACCGGAATTAATGCAGCCAACTGTATCTGTTGCCATACGGCTTTGGGTGACTGGAATTAAAATTACTAATTCTGTCAATTCTTTATACTCGTGTAATCACACACACACACACACACACACACACACACACCATCATCATCATAATCCGTTTTTAGTCCACTGCAGGACAAAGGCCACAAACATGCCCTTCCACTCTCGCGTCTGTTTACGGTCTTTCTGCGCCAGTTTATACCCGAAAATTTCCTTAGTCCGTCAATCCATCGTCTTCTCTTCCTTGTTTCGCTCGCAATCTCTAAGTAACCATTCTTTTATTCCTAATGTCTATCTACTATATGTCATTCTCATTGTTATGTTCTGCTCATGTCCACTTCTCTTTTTTTTTCATGTTAGAATATCCTCGACTTTAGTTTTCTCTCGTATCCTTGTTGCTCTTTTTCTGTTTCTTAGTGTTAATCCCATCAGTATTCTTTCTATGGATATCTTCAAGTGTTCTAACATAAGATTCAGCTATTCTTTGTCTTTGAAGGGCTTTCATTACTGCTGAAGTTTTGACAGAATCAAAAGCTTTCTCATAGTCTTTAAATGCCATACATAGTGGTTTGTGGTTCCATTAGCTGGTTAATTACATGGATATGGCCAGTTGTTGAATACCCACTTCCAAAAGCCTGCCTGCTCTCTTGGTTGAATAAAGTCTAGCTGCCTTTCTATCCAGCCTAATATGAGATTAGTAAATCTTTTATATATTACTGAGATTAAACTTGATGGGTGGTAAATCTTCAGGTCTTGTGTCTCCTTGTGGATTAGTATAATGATAAAGTTTTTCCAAGCTGTAGGTACAGAGCATTTATGCAGACATTTGGTGTAAAGTTCAGCCAGTTTTACTACTACCAAATCTTCATCTATTATCGGATCAATTGCTTAGCCATTTCTGTTTTGCCTCTTTTCATGCCTTTTAATGGTTTCTTTACTTCTATGGTTACTTTTGGTACCAGCTCAGGTGTTTCATTATTTCCATTGGTAAATTTATTTATTACATTAGTTTTGTATATATAGTGTTGTATAAAAATCCTCTGCAATTTTTATCACTCCATCTCTTATGTTGATAATAAAATTTACTTCCAGTTTGATCCTTTAAGGTAAATATCCTTTTGGCATCCTGTTCTAAGCATTCTTTTCATTGACTTGATGCTTCTTCCATTTTTTAGTGTTTCCTCAATTATGGTCTGATTCTGTTTACGATTGTCTTGATTTTATAGTTTGTATATTGTTTAGGATAGTTTTGCTAATTCTATTCCATCTCTCTTTAATTTTACCCTCATTTCCAATTTTTTTCTTTATTAGGTTTTGGTGATTTTTTTATGTTTCCTTTACGTTGTTTAGGAACTTTTATATATACTGTGTATATATATATATATATATATATATATATATATATATATATATATATACTGTATATATATATACATATATATATATATATATATATATATATATATATATATACACATATTCAAATAAGCCATATATATTTTTGATACATTGATGCAAATGAACTACAGGGGAAATTAAATTATTTGAGGAAATAGTGACTATATATAAATATAATATATATATATATATATATATATATATATATATATATATACATACAGATATATATAGTCACGATTTCCTCAAATAATTTAATTTTCCCTGTAAATTTAATTTTCCCTGTAGTTCATTTGCATCTGAGCATCCCGTTTCCTTGTAAGTTTTCCGCATATATGTGTGTGTGTATATATATATATATATATATATATATATATATATATATATATATATATAAATATATATATACATATATATATATAATTATATATATATAATATATATATATATATATATATATATATATATATATATATATATATATATATACATATATATATATATATATATATATATAAATGTAAACATATGTGTGTACAAGCACCATTGCTATCATCTTCATCATCACTGCTATCAATATGATCTCTTTATGCACCTTCTTGTCACTGATGACACCAACTTAACCCGGTCTATTTCGCAATTCTTATATCTCCCTACAATACATCTGATTTAATTACCTCATTAGTCATAAAATACACTAAAATTATTTACCTCATAACGTAGCCTATGATAAAGTACCCCATAAAACAGCCTATGATTAATACCTCATATAATAACATATAATTAATTACCTCATATAATACCCTTTAATTAATTACATCATATTATAGCCTTTAATTAATTACCTCATATTATAGCCTTTAATTAATTATCTCATAATATAACCCATAATTAATTACCTCAATAGTCATCTCATAAAATAACACATAATTAATTACCTCAATGATCATCTCCTAAAATAGCCTATAATTAATTACCTCTTTAGTCATCTCATAAAATAGCCTATAATTAATTACCTCTTTAGTCATCTCATAAAATAGCCTATAATTAATTACCTTATTAGTCATCTAATAAATTTACCTCCATTTAATTACCTCTTTAGTCATCTCATAAAATAGCCTATAATTAATTGCCTCTTTAATCATCTCATAAATCTGCCTATAATTAATAACCGCATTATTTATTTAATAAATTTGCCTATAATTAATAACCGCATTATTCATCTCATAAATTTGCCTATAATTAATTACCTTATTAGTCATTTCATAAATTTGCCTATAATTAATTACCTCTTTAGTCATCTCATAAATTTGCCTATAATTAATTACCTCTTTAGTCATCTCATAAATTTGCCAATAATTAATTAGCTCATTAGTCATCTCATAAAATAAATTAAAAGACTAAATAGATTAAATCTAGTATTTTACATTCAATGATCACAATGAAATGGAGGAGAATAACTATATTCAATTTTTTTTAATGAGGCGCATTTGCACTGACTCGCAGCGGTGCCCTTTTAGCTCGGAAAAGTTTCCTGCTATCTGATTGGTTAGAATTATCTTGTCCAACCAATCAGCGATCAGGAAACTTTTCCGAGCCAAAAGGGGCACCGCTGCGAGTCTGTGCAAATCTGCCAAACTAAAAAGAATTGATTATAGTGAACTGTCTGCTAATAAATAATATGCAATAGAAGTAATGAACAATTAAGATAAACTATTCTAAAAACAATAACAATAAAAATAGATCTTTCACATATATTCTAAAAAAAAGAAACTTAAAAAAAAAAAAAGTGGAAACAAAATAAGATAGAATAGTATCCTCGATTGTACCCTCAAGCAAGAGAACTCTAACACAAGACAGTGGAAGACCATGGTACAGAGGCTATGGTACTACCCAAGACTAGAGAACAATGGTTTAATTTTGGAGTCCTCCTATAAGCAGGGTTTAAACTTTTAAGGTAATTGCCTTATTTTTAAGGTCATTTCTAAAGTAATCTGGGTTTTACGAAATTACAAACTTCAAATCTAAGGAAATTGGTAACGTTTTAAGGTAATCTAAGGTAAAAAGCAGCAGCATGCAAGGTAATGGCCACAAGCCCAAGTTTAAACCCTGCCTAGAAGAGCTACTTAACATAGCTAAAAAGTCTATTTAAAATTATTTAAATCATTATTGCAGGAACCAGAGGAATGCTCGAAACTGCTCCCGCCATCATTCTCCCCTGTTTCCAAGAGGAAGCCGAAGGAAGACGCCATCAGATTGACTGACCTGAAGAAAGGGGAACCAGCAGAAGCGCCGAGAGAGAGGCACGCGAATAAGAGTAGCGATCGAAAGAAAACAGAGGAGACCCCTAACAGAGGGAGAGGGAGAGAGGAGGGAGAGAGGGGTGCTGGAGGGGGCGTTTCCAAATCGAATAACCGCATCAACTTCTCCGAGGAGGTCTTCAGGCCAAAACACCGCAGCAGGAGAGAGAGGCAGGATTCGGAGGATGAGCTCCAGCTTTCTGACATAGAGCAGATAGAAGAGGGCAGGGACAGGTGAGTCATTAAATGTCCCCTGCAGATATGTTTTTATGTGGTTGTGTGTTTCATTGTACATGAATGGAATTACAAACGTTTCATTGAGAAAAATCAAATTCCAAGCTTACTTTACTACTTACAGGATTGATATTAATTTACTTCCTTGAAAGGAGACTCCGCATGTACAGAGACTATTCAACCAGTAGAGTAATTAGTAGCACTTAGTCTACACTACTAATATTCACATATTATTTATATCACATATCTATTGGCTGAAATGACCAACTCGATTTTCCATCAGGGTTGTTGTGGCCTGATTGGTAAGGTCTCTGCCTGGTGTTTGCCAAACGGGGGTTCGAGTCCCGCTCAGACTCGTTAGTACCTTTAGTGTCTGCAACCTTACCATCCTTGTGAGCTAAGGTTTTGGGGGGCGGGTTTGGGGAAGTCATCAGCAGCCAATGGCTGGCCCTCCCTGGTCCTAGCTTAGGTGGAGAGGGGGCTTGCGCGCTGATTACCCAATATATAGTCAGTCTCTGGGGTATTGGTTTGGGGGGTTTGGGGAATCATCAGCAGTCATTGTCTGGCCCTCCCTGGTCCTAGCTTAGGTGGAGAAGGGGCTTGGGCGTTGATCATACATGGTCAGTCTCTGGGGCATTGTCCTGCTTGCTAGGGCAATATCACTGTCCCTTGCCTCTGCCATTCATGAGCGGCCTTTAAACCTTTAATAGTGGCTTTAGATTCGAACTAAATTATTATTGTATCATTCCATTACCTGATAAATCATTACGAGATTTCTCGTGAAAAAATCAACTTTTCTGATATCGGTATAAATAGGTAAATTAAACCCACAATTTATGAAAAATTATATTTATTTTGAGCTTTCGAAAGGACCGTCTCCCTTCCTCTTCAGAAAACCATTAGTTACACTTTTTTTTATTCTTATGAACCTTTCTGTACCTTTTTAAAAATGTATAATTATTTGTTTTCTGACGAAGAGAGAAGGTCCCTTCGGAAGCTAAAAACAAATTTAATTTTTGATAAATTGTGGGTTATTTTATTTATCATACATACACGGAAAATTGCGTATTTTAAGGCATGAATACCGTTTTTCAAAAGTAAACCTCTAATTACATCGGAAATTTGATTATCTTGCGCGTGATATTAGTTAACTTAATATGCCTCAATATATGGAACCAAGACTAACTGCAAAGGAAATTCATAAGTAAGAAATCCAAAACGTTACTAACTGGCAGAAGCAACACAAGCAAAGAATTAGTATCATAAACAGATTGGAATATATTCCAGTTAACACGATCAGTTATTATTGATATAATTATCATCATGAGGTGAAATTTCTCCTTTAGCTTATGGATTAATTTAATTTACCTAATACCAAAATACTTTAAATCAATCAAACTTTCAATTTACGTACATGAGGATAATAAAATTAATAATCCAAGCATATCAACAAAGCTACTGCCCATTTAAAGGTTTAAAGGCCGCTCATGAATGGCAGAAGCAAGGGAGAGTGACAATGCCATAGCAAGTAGGACAATGCCCTAGATGACCTTATATAGGCCTACATATGATCAGCAACCAAGCCACCTTTCCACCAAAGCTAGGACCAAGGATGGCCAGGCAATGGCGGCTGATGACTCATTATTATTATCATTATTATTATTATTATTATTATTATTATTATCATTTCTTGCTAAGCTACAACCCTAGTTGGAAAAGCAGGATGATATAAGCCCAAGGGCTACAACAGGGAAAATAGCCCAGTGAGGAAAGGAAATAAGGAAAAACTACAAGAAAAGTTTAAGAACAATATTGAATTAAATCTTTCATATATAAACTAAAAGCCTGAAAATAACGAGAGGAAGAGAAACAATATCGAATAGAGTGCAGAAGTGTACCCTCAAGCAAGATATCTCTAACTCAAGACAGTGGAAGACCATGGTACAGAGGCTATGACACTACCCAAGACTAGAGAACAAGGGTTTGATTTTGGAGTGTCCTTCTCCTGGAAGAGTTGCTTACCATAGCTAAAAGTCTCTTCTACCCTATAGGCTCCCTTAAACACTCCATCCTTAGCTCACTAGGATGGCGAGGTTATAGACACTACGAAAAACTATCGAGTTTGAGCGTGACTCGAACCCCAGACCGGCAAGCACCAGATAGGGACGCTTCCAACAGGCCACCTAAGCATGTATTTGCCTCCGAAAGTCTTGTTAATCCCATAAGTAGCACTTCCCCATATTTCAAAATCTGCATTGGACCTTTGCATTCCATCTCAATCCTCTACGTGCACCGGTAGCCTACCATTTCCTAACTGCACAGGTCTGCCTGGCATGTCGATTCACAATAACTATCAGCTCAGGTCCCCCACGCAGGCAGAGAGAAACTGTGCATGTTATTCTCCCTAATGTTCAAGAGTGGTATATCTGATTTTATAGCCATGATTATAGCCTTATCGTAGTGTTTACATCGTTCATTGACGTCACTTCGCCTTACAAATTATCACTTTGAAGAAAAGTCTTGTTTTATCATTCTTAACCCTTTTACCCCATGGACGTACTGGTACTTCCTTGCAAAAAAAACTGCTATTTACATTTTTTTTTTTTTGCATATTTTTGATAACTTTATGAGAAACTTCAGGGATTTTCCAAAAGAATGAAACCAACCTGATCTCTCTATGTCGAAAATTAAGGCTGTTAGGGCAATTTAAAAAATATGTATTGCAACATGTGCTTAAAAAAAAAAAAAAAAAAAAAAAAAAAACACCTGGGGGTTATGGGTTGGAAAGTTCCAAATAGCCTGGGTGTAAAAGGCATAATAAGAAGACCCTTGAAACTCATTAAGGTTGGGAAAGCCTTCAAAAGCGATCAATAATCGAACTTGCTATGATTTGGTGTTCAGTACAGCGTAATTTCACCTATTACTTTCGGATTTGATAAGCATTTATGAGTTAATAATATTGAGGAATAATAGTGTCTGTACTCCAATGCCATTTATATAACTGGAAGGCAGAAAAGAGCAAAATCTCTCTCTCTCTCTCTCTCTCTCTCTCTCTCTCTCTCTCTCTCTCTCTCTCTTTCTCTCTCCAAACCACTTTACGTGTTTGTGATTTAACTCTTCCTATAAACCTTTATTTAATCAGTTTAACGAAACGCTAAAAGATGATACCCCGTTGGAATTACCGTAGAAAATAAGAGAAATCAAATTTTTTTCCAAATGCTTATCGTAATGATAAAATAAATTAGCTTATTTCCGGGTCGGAGCGAAAGAACTATTGCAACAATATATAAGGTACCAGCCTAACAAATACAGAGGTTAAATTATATGATAATTGAATCTGGGCGGTATT